>NW_026933576.1:0-57793 GCF_032062105.1 Saccostrea cuccullata | reverse complement strand
TCATATAATGAAAAAAATACCATCATATAATGACAAAATACCAGCATATAATGAAAGTTCTCCACAGAAGGCAGTTACGGCGTTCCATATGAAAAGATTTCTTCTAAAAATCTATGAATGATAGTTGCATTTACAAAAAAAAAACATAGAAAATAATGACACATTAACGGAATACATTTCATCGTATTAAAATTTCTATGGCAAAAATTTAATTTATGAATAAGCATTTCTTTGTTATTTTTTTATTTTATTTTATACATTAATTGCATGATAGTGAGGGAAATCTGAAGACTTATTCAGCCAAGAAAAATGAAACTCGCCCGAGGGGAATATGATATTTCTTGGCTGAATAAGTCCTCATGTATCCAGAACATTCATGCAATGAATTGCTTATTATGCCGATACAAGCAAAATCTTTGAAAGAAACATAAACTTTTAAATTCGGCACCGCTCTCAAAATCACTTTTATTTTTTTACGTAAAGTTATTATAAAACCCTTTGGTCAACACATTATCATCAATTTTGTGACGTAAACCAGGCTATTATGACGTCTACTACTCTTGGGAGTTTTCGTTCAACGAACGAGAACTATATTGCGGAAAAATACCATAGGTGTTCCGAAGAGGTGGAATATGATGAAAGCGTGCTGCCGGCCTTGAAATATGAAGTTTTACTGCCCGATCACTTGATAACCTAGAACCAATCAGATTTTTATATTGAGGTATAATAATATTTCTATATAAATATGATGTAACTGGTACTTGATTGATCCTGTTAACAATCTTATTGCTTATATCCTGTTCTTACACTTACCTGGCCTATGGCAGACAAACGATTGGCCAATTAAGCACCCCCACCTCCTCCACCACCACCACCACCAATAAAAAAATCCTGAAATAGCCTCCATATCTCTTTTTTTTAAGTTACTAAAATATTGCTCGAATTTTATTAATTGTGGATTTATTTTCAAATTTACTAAAACTTTGTTTGGCATTTATCCATTACTGATGAAAGCAAACTTTCATAGAAACGTAAAGTTTTCTAAAAATCAAAAGAAATGCAACTTAAATATTATACATTATCTAAAAGCAATTTCTTTAATTGCATTAATAGGTTAAATTGACTAGCGAGGATATAATTGCCCAAGCCTACACGTTTAAAAAGATGATAGAATCGCAACAAGTGACGAAATGGCCGCCTATTACAGTGTCAAGTAGGCTGTTGGGGGAGGATTTGAGTGGCCGCTGGCCGCGTTACACAGGTGGCCGTTTATTCCAGTTAAAATATATAGTAAAAATCATCGGGGGGAACGGAAAGTGGCCGCTGACTGCAAGTGGCCGTTGATTTCGGGTGGCCGCTAAGACAAGTTTGACTGTATATCTTTTCCCTACTAATTACAATTTTTTAGTGGATTTCTATTGAATATTTGAATTGCATTTAAATGGAAACAGAGTTGGGAATATTTCCGTCACAATTCTTGAAACATTTAGTTTAATTATCAATTTCACTTAATTGGAATCTTGTTCTATATTATCTTATTATTTATTTATGTAATACTACGTTTGAAAATGTCCCTCTATTTTTTTCAGGATAAATCATGATATTGACAACTTTATTATTTACATTGATTTTGTTTATCCCTAGAAGTTAAATTACTGATTTACTGTAGATTTCTTATTTTCTAGAGTACTTATTATCGCGAATGGGCTCTTCAACGTCAAATTGAGAGAATAAAAATTCGCGAATGGACGGTTGGTAAATATATTTTACATAGATTTCAGCACCATAAATAATAAAAGCGCGTAATTTAATTTCGCGTGTGGTGCTTCTAGCGAAATTACGGATACTTAATTCCCTGCGTATATTTAGGAATCAACAGTATTAAGCATGCCATACATAGACTTTTATAGGGTTTTCGTCAACATAAAGACTTTGACATTGCATTGAATTTCTTAAGTTAAAAACTAATTTATTTTTACAAAGGTTCTACCTCTTTAAAGGACAAGATATGAAAACGGCTGAATTTGGCTCCTTATACGATGTAAAAAAAAACACACACAGTCAGTCAAAATTGCGAAATTTGGCAGATAGGCAAGCTTGTGTTTTATGAATCCATAAACAAAATGTGATGTAAAATCGATTAAAATTGCAAATGATGATAAAATTCGGAAATTTAAACGTTTTTTGACATTTTGTGCCATCTGTATCCCAAAACTAAATACTAATAATGATTCGTGTCATGGTTGAAAACAAATTTTTATTTATATATTGTTGTATTAGTCTAAAAGACAACTCGAAATAGGGGACAGCATGGGATCTTAGCCTATCTGGTCTTTTTCAGTATTGCTTGTGGTATGCTTTTGTAAGTCAGATAAAATGGGTTTATTGTTGAACGCTATTTAATGATAAATGACTTTTTTCCCATTTGAAATATCATGTACAAGTTGTTTTTCAATTTACATACCAGGACTAAAAGAATACTGTTTTACTTATGGAATTTTGATCCCGAATATTGTTCGTTAATTCAATACGCATTATTTCAATATTGAAAATGTTGCTTTTCCATAACTCAATTTCTTCTTATTCTGAAAATTTCTGCTTTCGAAATATTTCTCAAAAATATTTCTAGAATGTTTTTTTTCTTAAAAGTGACAGTTTATCTGATCAGTGTTAGAACGATTTACTAAATTACTTGCTTCCTGAAATTTTCCATATGTACAAAGACAACAAAGTCTCTGTTCAGGCATAATCAATTGTCTCTTTCATGTAGAATTTAGTTAGTTAGTCCATGTTGAAAATGAATTGAATTGTCTTAATATGCTTATTTTTCTCAAGTTCATGAACAGTATTTGTGCCGGTGTTGAGGTTTGATTTGGTAATTGCTGTTAACTTACTATGGCCTTCAAATCCTTAATTAGATAATAAAAAAATAGAGTTGCTAATATAACATTTCGACTCGATATATCCTTGTGATTTCAAAATATAAAAATACCTTTGAGTCTGACATATCATTCTGTTTCGTATTTGGATAGATTATCAGACAAAATAGTAACCTAAGAACAGGATATGATGATTATCAATTTTGCTTACGTTAACTTCCCTAAACTCAATGTGGTAACATAACCTTATCATCTGTATATGACGTCTCCAAGTTGATTTGAAACGCAAATGCAAGTTCTATTACGAACATCATCTAAATCGAAGTTGGCTATAAAATAAATGGTTGAAACAAGGATATCAACACTCTCGTTTGAAGTCAAAGATTCGCAAGTTGTAGGGGCGATAACTGACCTTGTTTTCAAATACAATTTATTATGAAGTAAAATGTTCACATATATTTTTCTTTCAAATTGCTTGAACATTTCTTTTCACATTAAATTGTGCGTGGATTCTTTCCCGTTTAGCCAAGATCATGACAACGAGCACATGTCAGAGGTGAACTTTCGACAGAGGATGTTTGCTCCTCCAAGACACCTGATCCCACCTCCGTTTGTTTTTAAAATAATTTAGCAAATAACGAACGTATTATTCTAAAAATTTTCAACATTTCTTTATTTTTTTGTTGTTTTATGTCCCTTATAAATTTTGAAAGCACAGACTACATAATTTTAATTTCATAGCTTCAGTTCACGATTTTTTTTTTTTATAAAACCTCGTATATAAGTAAAATGCAAAATGCTATCTTTAACTTGAATTAATCATTTCTTTAACAAAATATTTAGCAAGAATTATTACCCCTTGACTGTCATATTGGAGGTCCAACTACAGAGGAGCCATTTTTTTTCTTTGAGCAACTTAAACCTGAATGGCAGAAATATATGGGCAAAAATTTTTAAAATATTAATATTAAAATTCAAAGGAAGCTTGTATTACCATAAATTCATAAGAATTCCCCAATCATTCTATGTGACAAGTTTATATTTGTGGTTGGGGAATGAAGGAATCCAGGCTATTGTAGACCCAATATGGCAACCAAGGAGAAATAACTCTGGCAAAGTTGTGCCTATCGAAAGCTATTGATTGCGTCTATTAAAAGCCTTTTTCTTAACTTGATATAACATATTAACCAAAAGTAAAGAATTACTGAAAACTCTATATCATCATATGCAATTATCCTCTTTATCAAAAAAAGTATTTTTTTTACCGATGGAAAAATGCATAAGAAGTCTAAGTTACAGTGAACCTCATATGCGGATTTTTGACAACCATTTCACCAGGTATATTTTTTAGCTTGACTAGAGAGTCTGACTCACTTTAAAAAAAAAAAAAAAACTTAAACTTTGGTCATAACTTTTCAACAATTAAAACTGGGGCTTTCATAGTTCATATAATTTTGTTATCTTTGTAACAAGTACTTCTCTTGGGTACTCACACTTTTGATTTTTAACCTTGACCTTTGGTGGTTGACATGCATCTAAGAGAATTCCACCCTTTCTATAAGCTGCAATACAGGGGCATCTTTGTCTTACAAACGCACCCTGTTTTCCAAATCAAAATTAAAATAGAACAAGAGCAACAGCCGAAGCAGATATTGTTTGGTAGATCAAGGAAGGTCTATATACTGCATACTAAAATGTTCTATTCGTAGGGTTGTTTTTATGCCCCCGTAAACGAAGTTTTTGGTGATATATAGTTTTTGTCGTGTCCGTCCGTCTGTCTGTCCGTCTGTCTGTCTGTCTCTCTCTCTCTCTCTCCCCCTCTCTCTCTCTGTCTAGCTGTCTGTTTGTCTCTTTGTCCCCAAAAACTTTAATCTTGCCAATAACATTTGATTTAGTGGAGCTATGACATTCATATTTCGCATGTACATGTGACAAGACCTTTCTTTGGGCACGACCAAATTTGACCTTTTGACCTTGACCTTGGAGTTTGACCCATTTGAACACAAATATTTTGAACTTTTACTTTGGCCATATCTTTTGAACAATAGATACCAGGACATTTATACTTAAGACATGTTTTGATTGTGGAAAGACATTTCATTGATTACCAACAACTTTAACCTTTTGACCTTGACCTTGGAGATTTCTGTACCTATGAAAAAACTTCAACCTTGGTTATAACTTTTGACCTTGGAGTTTGACCTACTTTTCACATGGCAGAACATTTTTTTCCGGAATACAGACAGTGCTATATTACACAAATTATACTGGTGTCGGAATAAACAGTTCCACTGTAAGACGTTTTATACAATACAGCATTTTTCATCCTTATTATCCTTTCATATGGCAATGTTTGTAAATAAGAACAAAATAATTATAACTTGCAATTTATTACAAAACATATAATACACACTGTATACAGCTTTTTGTAAGTACATTTGAAAATGGAAATTGACAAAACTTTACTTCTTCATGAAAGAGTTTAACCACAAAATACACTCAAAATAAAATCCTTTACAAGTTTTCCTACTTGATATGAAACTTTATTTCAAACACACAGTGAGTATATTCCCTTGATAAAGTTAAAATTGTCTCTTTTATCATAAATGTTTAATCATGCTGATAGTTGGTGATCGTCCATTGGAGGTCTCTACATTTTGGATACATCTGTTGAAAATAATAAAAAAAAATTATAAGTATTAGATAATGTTTCAGAAATGTAAAAGGGTATGTTATTTAAACCTCATATTAATAATTTTACTAAGCATTCAAAATGTTCAAGAGAAATTTACACTTGTTATTAAGATTGTTGTTTACCAAGTGATGCCTGATCATCATTGTGGTCCCTCTCATAGATGATCCACTAAACACAGTAGGCCACCAAAGTAAGAAGCTGTCTGCCGGGGTCCAGGGACCGTTAAGAAAGGCCCGGTAACACTCGTTTAACCACCATCCCCCTCCCCAGTAGCCAGCACAGTTCACTGTATCTGTCATTATCCCTGTCCTGGGTACTGAATAGACTCCCAGGCAGATTGTAGCGAGAATTTCCTGTGTCTATCAAAGTGTCTCCTGTAGAAGTTAAGAAATATATTTTTCACACTAATACTGTGAATGGGGTTATTTTGTCCAGCTAAAAAATTGTCGACTTTTTGTTTGCTAAAATTGATGAGTGTTAATTTTGGCGAAATATTGAATCAAGAGTTTAATATGTATCTTTCATTTCACAAAATTAAAAAAAAATCAAATAAAGAACTCCTTAAAACGAGCTTAAAAAACAAGCACTCGAGAATGTTCCTTAAAAAGAAAAGGAAAAAAAAATAAAAATAAAAACATTGGCTTTGTTGACATAGACTTCATTGAGAGCCACTTCTTACAAAATGAGTTCAGAGAATTGCAACTTGATTTTTTTTTTTTTTAAATAAATGATTAAAATTTTAGCTACTTGGCAATGACTTATTCAATGTCTTTGGTAACTTTGAATTGTACCTATAAATTATACACTGAATTGATAAAATTGAATATATATTATTTAAAAAAAAAATAAATAGAAACAGGAACGTTTACAGAATATTGTGAAATTATTTGTAGCATTGACTATATATACATAAACTTTTTTTTACGAAGTAATGATGATGTACGTGATTTATGTCCAATTTTCATACATTTACATGATTACACTTACCTAAAGTTCCCGTGGCAGGTCCTGCAAGGAAGAGTTGATATTTTCCTGTTTCGTTGGAGATAGAGAATTGCTCGTACATTTCATACAGCGTTGTACCATTCTGGAGAGTGATGGAAATATAAAGGGAAGACATTTTTCCTTTTGTTAACAGATGGATTACGTCATACATTTCATACAGCGTTGTACCATTCTGGAGAGTGATGGAAATATAAAGGGAAGACTTTTTTCCTTTTGTTAACTGATGGATTACGTCATTTCCTGTATTTAGATATAGTTTATTTGAAATCAACTGCAAAATCCATTGCAATACAATAATTTTACTTTGAATATGAATAAACCTCCCCGAAAAATCAAACTATTTTTTCTAAGCTGTAGACATTGTTGCAAAGATGGTGTATTTTGAAGACACCCATGCTGAATAATTTAATCCTCTTGCACTCTTGCTACACAAGATTTCAATCATACATGATCCACGAAGATGGTGAAGAACATATTACCCAGTCTTAAAATTATATCTTTGTTACGCTTTGGATTCCATTATTTGCTACAATAAATCTTTTTGTTAACTTTTGAATTCCCTTGTTAGAAGTGCACTCGTCTTACCAATCCAGTAATCCTGTTCTGGGGCACCAAAACCACTTTTGTATTCTGTCCAGGTCCTGTTGAAACTTAGAGATCCGATTACTCGCTTTTGAATTGCCTTTAATAATTAAAAATTAGAGCAATATAATTCACTGTTCTGAATATTTGTATAATCCAAATGCTATGATTCGAAGTAAAATTTTGGTATCTTATTATTGTTTTGAAGAATTTAAACACTTAAATGAATTATATAAGATGTATAAGATATAACTTTATGAACAATACATTGTGACGTTTAACATCTGTACACACCGTCCATCCCCCGCCCATTGTCTTCATATCACAATACACGGTGACAGGCATGGTAATGGTGCGATACGGGTAAATATCGTACACACCGGAAATAGAGCCAACTTCTGTTTGAAGATATCTACAATCTACGGGAATTGCTGAAAAAGGGGGGAAAAAAATCTTATTTCATTGCATACATAAATACGCGTATGAGAGATTTATGGTTAATTGTTGAAGACAAATTGTGAGCTAAGTGATACCTACAAGGTAGGTTATGTTATAATATTTCCCGTAATCTGAAATTATTTTGGCTTCTAAATTGATTCAAATCTTTAATCTTTGATTTCTTCAACGAATATTTAAGAAAACAAACTATTGGCACAAATAACCCTACTATTTTTTTTTAGCAATTCGAACACTCTTTGCATTTCTTACTCGTAGGTATGTTACAGATTGTAATTGATTGTATATTGTTTAACGTCCCTCTCGAGAAGTTTTCACTCATATGGAGACGTCACCTTATGCCGGTGAAATTCTTCAAATTTTGACCTTTACTCGGCACTCAGGGCCATTGAGCAGTGAGGAATCTTTATCGTGCCAACGCCTGCCGCCGACACGGGGCTTCGGTTTTTATGGTCTCATCCGAAGGACCCTCAGCTTTCACTTCAAAGTGCCGAGCGCATGGCGAAGGAACAGTTGCTACCAATTTTAACGACTAGGTCAGTCGAGGCCGAGATACGAACTCACGACCTCCCGATCACGGAGCGAGCGCCCTACCGACTGAGCTACCGTGAACAATGGTATGTTACAGAGGAATACATTTCTAAATAAAATGATGGTTCACTTGGTTAGTGGAACAGATCAAGAAATTAACTCAGTTGGTATGTTAATGTTAAAATTTCCTCGATTCGCCGGTGGGAACAATGAGCTTGCTTTTCAAATACAGTCTGTCATTGTATTGAATGTAGACAAACGATATAACACGGGTTGTAAATTATTTATTTTTCACATAAAATGTGTATGAAATTTTCGTTTTTCATATCAAGAGACGGTGGAGAGATGATCTGAGGGGTCGACAGAAGATCTTAAATACTCCATGACAAAGGGTTTACCTTCTCAGCTTTCGGGAAAGGTATTTTGGGAAACATAGTCTTTTTGTGATAAAAATACACCTATTGGAGGGTGAATGATCCAATTTAGCTAATCAAAGTAGTCATCAGTAGAAAATAAGATGTAGTTAAAATCAGCGATATGTCCTTCGATGCCAGCATCGCTCCTCATCGGCAACCCATCATTTACACATCTTTTAAGAATCGGTCAATGTATGGCAAATCATTTTCCAGTGTACATTGAAACTAACGTCATCGGCCGATAAGCGGAGGGCAACAGACAACGGCAGATAATTTGACGGTGTTCGACCAAACATTGGTTCATAGTCGATAGACGCACGAATGGACTATATTCATTATTGAACGAGCAATGTAAAGTGCAACAGCCAATTACGGCTTGATCTTCGGTCTAAGACAAGCAATGCATCACTTGGTCTTGACTACTTTGCAGATGAGGACCGATGCTGGGATATCGCTCAAACCATCAATTACCACCGGTCTACTCCCACCTTTCGGGAAATGTGACTTAGACATAAAGAAATTCTTATGTAGTGGTTTCACTACACTGTAGAACATGGAGACAGAACCTACAGATTAAACCGTACAGTGGCTGGAACGTTATTGTTGACAAACCAATCGTGTAGAATCGTTCGTGCATCGTGCGTGATCGTTCGTGTAACGTGCGAGATCGTGCGTGTAACAGACTCAATCGTTTGCGGTTTTAATCGTGCGTGAACGTGCGTTTAGAAACGTGTAAATTTCGTTTTGTAAGTTTTTATTGGAATGTTATCTGTGAAACAAGTATTTCGTTTATATTTTATTTTTTAATCCAAATAAAAGGAATGAAGCACAGTTTACATAATTAAATGCGGAACGAACTAACTATCGCTTGTAAACAAGCAATATAGTAAGTCGTACAATATTATGTTCTCGTCAAATAGCGTGACTTAGATAAACCGTACTAAGATGTTTTACTATATTTTTCTGAAGATCATTCTTGTTTGCTGCTAATTATGGTAAGATTTTTTTTTTTTAATTTTCAAATAATCAAAAAGAAATATTTTTACAAATAAGAAAATCTTTTTCAATGCTTACATAAATGTTTAGTCGGCAAATGTACATGCACGTCATGCAATGATTTTCGGGGTTTTGTTTAACCGTGTTTATCTCTGTAGCTTACCTTTAATTAATTTTTAAAGTAAAACAATAATTTGCAATGTCGTTTTTCATGTTTTAGAGATTTATAAACATTTTGAAGTAATGAAAACATATAGATATAACTTTTAAGTTATGTCATTCCATGCTGCCATTCTATTCCCAATTGTATCCCCCATTCTACATATTATGACATCCAATTCAATCAAATTTTACGGTCCACCTACTACTATCTTCTGATAGAAGAAAAACAATCCGTTTTCGTATGTCGGAGAATTATCTAAATAATTATTTATTATCTAAATTAATAAAAAAAAATCTTACATGTATTTAGTACCAGAAATACCCATTTCGGTTTTTTTTTTCAAAGTCGATGATATAATATATTTATTGATTATTCTTTGAATCCAAAATCAATATAAAGCCGTATTTCGTTTTGGAAATATCGATTCCTAAATAATTTGAACTATTTTGGGTGAAGAATCGTGCGTTTGCGTTAGCAATCGTGTAAGATCGTGTAACGTGTAGAATCGTGAGCGTGAAGGATCGTTCGTGTATCAGGTTTAATCGTGCGTTAATCTTGCGGAATCGTGCGTGTAACGTGATCGTTCGTGTAAGTTGTCAACAATAACAATCCAGTCACTATATTTGCCAAAGCCCCCTATCTCTGGAGATGCTGGTATGTAAAAATATTCCCCATTACTCAATTAGTACCGAATATAGGAGAGACTTTGCAGCCAGATATCGGCATAGGGGCTTTAAACATTCAAACAGATCAAAATAATACGTACAGTCATGTGAGTAGTATCTCCAGCCATCCTCATTAGATACTTCAGACGTGAAAATCTTCTTGTGGGTACGACATCTTTTCATCTGAGGATGGAATCCATAGAAATTTCACTCGCCTTGACACATCGCCGTACTCTCGGGCAAAGAATGAGAACTGTGTTCTCCTAAAAGTTCGTTATTTGATTTCTTATCATTAAACTCAAGTTTCATGGTATATTTTTGAGAAAAAATGGAAGCTTCAGATAAAGCTATAGAAGCTACAATGAAAAAGATAACCCACAAATTGGTCATATTTTTTTTTTACTTTTTAGAGAAAACAAGTAACTGCTGCGTTCTTGTGAATCTGTGAAAACTTGCCAAGTGGTCTTATATCTGCCAGATATAAATATATTAACCTTAATCAATGCCTCAAAAGTGATTAGCTAACTGATACGTGCTCTATATTTTATTGTTGTTTAAGTATCGATTTTATTGAATTGAAGATAAATTGTTGGAAATGTTCATTTTAGAGTTGCAATTTAAGTTATCACAATGAAATATTTGCTATTTGTTCAGTGAGCTAATGCCCGTTATGTTGGTGTATAGTATTTTTATCTCACCTGAGACAAAGGCTCAAGTGAGTTTTCTGATTAAAATTCTCCGTTGTCTGTTGTCGTCGTTGTTGTGGTAAACTTAACACATTTGTATCTTCTTCTCAAAGAACCACTGAGCCAATTTCAACCAACTTGCAACAAAGTATCCTTGCGTGACGGATATTCAAGTTTGTTCAAATGAAGGGCCACTCTCTCTTCCAAAAGAAAATAATTATGAATCAGTTAAAAATAATGGCATTTTAAAAAATCTTCTCAAAAACCACTTTGCCGAGGAAGATGAAACTCATGTGAAATCAACCTCAGATGATGTAGATTTACGTCTGTTCATATCATGACCCCGGGGGTAGGGTTGAGCCACGATGACCCCTCAAAGGTATCTATAGGAAAACCTTTAAACAATTTCGCAAGAACCATTAGGACTGGCTCAATATATTGATTATATAAATACTTTTTTCTATGAAGTTGAGGAATCCAGTATAGGCGTGATAATTTAAATCTATTTGGTATGGTCCATAAGAATTGTTTTCTTTAGAAAGAAGCTATGGGTATAATTTTAATGACAGTTTGCAGATTTATATCCCAGTTCCCTTAAAATACAATTAAGATAACTTTAAATATTGTAAACTCCTTTATCAGCTCGAACCAGTACATACTGATCGTTTATCATTTCTGTGGTTTTGAATACAGAAGGATCAGAAGGTTGTTAACGACAGAATGGGTTCCGTGTATTGACAATATATCAAAGAAACAAGAGGCCCATGGGCCACATCGCTCACCTGAGAAGCTTTGGCCATTCTTTTCTTTACCAGATTTCCCCCTTTTAATACATATTGTTATCCCAACCTATCCCAATGATCATAATTTAAACAATTTGAAATCTACACTACCCCAGTATACTTCCACATAAGTTTCAGCTTTTCTGGCCCAGTGATTCTTGAGAAGATTTTCAAAAAATTTTCCTTTAAATTTCTATGTAAAAAATTCATTCCCCATTGTGGCCCCGCCAAACCCCCGGGGGTCATGATTTGAACAATTAAGAATCTACACTACCCCAGGATGCTTCCACATAAGTTTTAGCTTTTCTGGCCCAGTGGTTTTGAGAAGACGATTTTTCAAAGAATTTTCCTTTATAATTCTATGTAAAACTTTGACTCCCCATTGTGGCCCCGCCTTATTACCGGGGGTCATGATTTGAAGAATTTAGAATCTACCCTACCCTAGAAAGCTTCCACATAATTTTCAGCTTTTCTGCCCCAGTGGTTCTAGAGAGGAAGATTTTCAAAGATTTTTCCTTTATATTTCTATGTAAAATTCTGATTCATTGTGGCCCCGCCCTAAACCCGGGGGTCATGATTTGAACAATTTAGAATCTACAATACACCAGGATGCTTTCACATAAGTTTCAGATTTTCTGGCCCAGTGGTTCTTGAGAAGAAGATTTTTCAAAGATTTTTCCTATATATTTTTATGTAAAACTCTGATTCCCAATCGTGGCCCCGCCCTACCCTCGGGGGTCATTATTTGAACAATTTATAATCTACACTACCCCAGGATGCTTCCACATAAGTTTCAGCTTTTCTGGCCCAGTGGTTTTGAGAAGAAAATTATTCAAAGATTTTTCCTTTATATTTCTATGTATAACTTTGATTCCCCATTGTGGCCCCGCCTTATCCCCAGTGGTCATGATTCGAAGAATTTAGAATCCACCCAACCCTAGAAAGCTTGCACATAAGTTTCAGCTATTCTGCCCCAGTGGTTCTAGCGAGGAAGATTTTCAAAGATTTTCCTATATATTTCTATGTAAAATTCTGATTCCCCATTGTGGCCCCGCCCTAAACCCGCGGGGTCATGATTTGAACAATTTAGAATTTAGACTACCCAAGGATGCTTCCACATATGTTTCAGCTTTTCTGGCCCACTGGTTCTTGAGAAGAAGATTTTTCAATGATTTTTACTTTATATTTCTATGTAAAACTTTGATTCCCTATTATGGCCCCGCCTTTTCCCCAGGGGCCATGATTTGAACAATTTAGAATATACAATACACCAGGATGCTTTCACATAAGTTACAGCTTTTCTGGCCCAGTGGTTCTTGAGAAGAAGATTTTTCAAAGATTTTTCGTATATATTTCTATGTAAAACTTTGATTCCCAATTGTGGCCCCGCCCTACCCTTGGGGGTCATGATTTGAACAATTTAGAATCTACACTACCCAAGGATGCTTCTAAATAAGTTTCAGCTTTACTGGCCCAGTGGTTCTTGAGAAGAAGATTTTTTAATGACCCAACCCTATTTTTGTCTTTTCCTGATTATCTCCCATTGTGAGGGAACATGGCCCTTGATTTTAATTATTTGAATTTCCCTTTACCCAAGGATGCTTTGTACCAAAATTAGCCCAGTGGTTCTTGAGAAGAAGTCGAAAATGTAAAAAGTTTACAGACGGACGGACGGACGGACGACGGACAAAATGTGATCAGAAAAGTTCAATTGAGCATTCGGCTGAGGTGAGCTAAAACGAAGATATGCCTCTAACACACAGTGCATACTAGTTCTGAGTCTAACCATGGTTTATATGAAGCGATGAGTCGAACATTCGTCTTTATGTTGATTTTTTAAGGTTTGAGACAAACACAACCTCAACAGGGCTTGTTTTGTATTTTCAATACAAAATCCTATTATTTTCTCTAAAATCGTTTCAGAAATATTCTCATTTTGCAATTTTTCCTACAATACGAGTGTAAGAGGCATTGTAACTGCGGTGAGAGATTATTCCCAGACACCTTTAAATTATTCAACCAAAGATAAAGTTTGAATTCTTTTAATATACTTCTTTAATCATTTGTAATAAGCTGATTTTATGACTTCACGCATGCATATCTAGTGACATTCATAGACGTCTCTATTTGTATGACACATCAACTTAATACTAAGATATTTTATTCATAAACAAGTAATTATCGAAATGTCCACATTATTCGGGGGAGAGTTTCTTTTATAATACAGGAAATTATAAAATTTTAACATATAGAGAAAAGAGGAACCCAGTAGGAGGCAATACTCTCAGAATGTGTGTTCTTATTTTTACTTGGGAATTATGTACAAATGTAACAGTTATCGGAAAACAATTGTCTTAACCGATTTTGTAGATGGAAAAATTTTACATATATTTACAAAACTAAACTGAATGATTTAGTTGCAATATAAGTCACAAAAGTTAAAAAAAAGTATCTTTATCGAAAAGTATTCAACTGAAAATTGATATTCAAATTATCTAAAATATCTTTATAAAGTAGAATAATAATAAAAGAGAACATTCCAACATTTGTTAATTGATACAAAATGTTCTTTGATAATAAATTGTCTTTTTTCAGAAGCCGATTGAAATCCATTTTATGAGGAAGATAATATGTAATATTTTCGTCTCCTTTCTTTGATCTTTAAAAGCCAAAGTGTTTCTAATAAATCATGCTCTTTTCATGTATAAATAGGCTCTCTTTACACAGAATGATATAATTTGTTTCCTCTTAAATAGATATTTACGGCTTAAAATGTATCAATTTTAATGATTGATTTAATAATAACATAGAATTGTTAATCTTTGGACCAATGAATCCTACGCCAAATTATGAAAATTTTTATCATCCCTAACGTTGTTTCTTGTATATAAGGAAACTCATTTCACACCAGGTGATTTAAAGTTTAAAAAAATGATACGTCATTATACATTTTGTGGAAAATATATATGTCCCTTTCTTTTCATCAATTTATTTATTTTTGATGATCATATGCTTTAAAAAAATAAGATGATAAAACACAAAATAACGAAAAGGGACAACAATTAATCTAAAAAATTATAACACACAATTAAAATCGGTGAATCGAGATGTAGAATATCTCAAGGCAAAGGTGTACATAAAAGAATGAGTGCACTTTAGTACGTCATTTGGAACGTTTATAAACTTTTTATGTAATACTACTTTTGAAAATCTCTACTCTATTTAAGAACAAAATCTTGCGATTGACAACTTAGTTGTGTACATTGATTAATATTTACTTTTCGTCCTTAGAAGTTTAATTTGTAATCTATTAAGCATACCATGCATATACCTTTATGTTTTTGTTTTGTTCTCCTTTTTTGTCATCACAAAGACTTTGATATTCAATGAGTTGCTGATTTTCAAAATATTTTTTTAAGTTCTTTAAGGAACAAGGTGTTGAAAGGGTCGTTTTTTTATGTAAAACCCAAACAAAAAAGTAAAAAAAAATTGATATTTTGTACTTAAGAACTTTAAATGATACTTAGTTTGAAGCGAGCATTGATTTGATTTTAAGCTTATGCAGAGGTCTAGGCCACAAGATGGCAAGGCTTTAGGGCTTTTCCCAATGTATAAATATCAGTAATGTTTTATCTTCTAATATTTTCTTTCAAATGTCTCTTTAATATGTATTTTACTGGACAAAGTGAAATATTTAGCAAATTTACTCTGGGCAATTTCATAGTTTAATCCCTATAATGCTTAATTCAATTTTAATTTGGTTTTCCAAGCTATACCGAACGTTCTGACTACAACAAACTTTATAAAGTATTTACTCCTAATCGTCTATGACTCAAACATCAGAGAAATTTTCTGTTTCTGTTCCTGTGTATTAAATATAAACTACCTGTAACCAAGTTTATAGTAAGGTTGCCTCCATAGAGAAATACCTTATTTCTTTAAAAAAGTTATTCTCTGCTTCTGCTAATAAATAAACATATTAAGTACATTGATATAATGAGCGAGAATGCCTGTTCACAAACACTTTTATAGCTCCGGGGTCAGGGGTTCTGGTGTCACCAAGGTGTTCTATTGATTATATAGTTAAAATGCATAAATTCATTTTAAATCTTCTATACTCTTGAGAATTTATCCAATGAACTATGTACATAGTTTAATTAGGAAAGATGTTTCTTTCCAATTTGTGAATTTCATAGAACCTGGGTTAGGTGTTCTGGTGTTAGGGCGGCGCTCTATTGATAATATAGTGAAAATACATTAATTCTTTGGAAATCTTCTCAGCTCCTAGGTATTGTCCGTAAAGTTCGTGGACAAGTTAAGAATTAAAAAAAAAGTTGTGTCACTGATATTTATTATTTGCATATGTCTAGTCCTTTTCTAAATGCGAACTGAAAAATGTAAAACCTGATTCAATTTTAAATGTTTAATTACAATTATGACTTCATACATGTAATAAGACTTGGTATGGAGACCCAGAGCAACGCAAAATTTTAATATTTTTTTTTTATCACTTTATAAATTTCCTTTGTATTTTTAAAAATTCTGCAGAAATCTGAATGACAATTTTAGATTATGAGGTTGACACAAGTTATCACTTCAAACCTTCAAAATTTGAACATCCAAAATTGTGAAATGGCTGAGCAATCAAAGTTAGAACATATTAAAACGGATCGGAATTGTTAAAAAAGGGACGTTTTTGGAATAGGTAGAGCAGTGAGCAATGATAAAATTCGGCGTAGACATCGGATAAATACCTACAGAGACCAATAAATTTTGTAAACAAAAGGGAAAACATAGTAAAAGAAACCGTATATTAATATTTAAGTGGCATATAATATTTTCGGACGGAAGGAACAGTTTACAGGATGACAAGCGTGTAGGAAAGCCATCATTCCGAGATTGCAGTGCTGTAAGAAAGAACATCGTAACGTAACTTTACCGTATTTCCGTAAATGAAAGCGCTTGGAGGATTGCCGCGGATATGAGACAGGCATTTTTGAATATTATTTTACGTATTAAACATGAACATTTTGTGCACATATTTATGACTGGTTAAACCGACATAAGAAATGTACTGAGTTAAAGGGTGACAATATTGAGAAAAGTTACATGTACTCGAATTATTGTTATGACGTCGGGTTACGTCAAGAATTTTAACTTTAGTGCTCCGGGTATGAGTGCGTGTCTTTTTTAATCTGATAAAAATATAACTATTTGTACTTCGTTTACGTTGAAAACCTGCATGGTAATAAAATGAAACATGAATTTAATGAAAATGATGTTTTCATATATTTTATCGATGTCTGTCAGTAATTATCAATGTTGCCCACCATCTTTAGGGAAAACCCTCGTACATAGTAATAATGATCATGTTTGCCTTTCCAAAATTGTGCTAGGGAGGGGTTCTATTGATTATATATTGAAAATTCATTAATTCTTTAAAAATCTTCTTCGCTGGGCTTGGGTATTAAATAAACTTACAAAGTACAGTGTGCATAGTTTTGTTGAATAGGATTACCTTCTTTCAAAATTGTGAATTTCATGGAATCAGGTTTAGGGGTTCTGGTGTTAGGGTAAATACAATTAATATTTCAATTGATTATACAATAAAAACTGCATAAATTCTTTGAAAATCTTCTACTCTGCTCCTTTGTATCTAACCAATGAGTTATTTAATTATTTTTAATTAGAAAGGATGTTTCTTCCGAAGCTTCAAAATTTGTTAATTTCATACCGCCAGGGTTAGGGGTTCTAGAGTAAGGGTGGCGCTCTATTGGTTATATAGTAAGTTGAATTATTTTTTTTCTTCTTCTCTGCTCCTAGGTATTAAACAAAAAAATAAAACTAACAAAGTACATGGTTTTATTGAATAAGATTGCCTCTTTCAAAATAGTGAATTTCATGGTCTCAGGGTTAGGGGTTCTGGTGTTAGGATGGGGTTATCTTGGTTATATAGTTAAAATACATTCATTTCCAGAAAATCTTCTTCTCTGCTCTTGGGTATTAAATAAACTAAACAAGAAAATGGTTAAGTTGAATAAGGCTGCCTCTCCGAAATTGTTAATTTTTTAGTCCCAGGGTCAGGGGTTCTAGTGTTTGGGTTGGGCTCTATTGATTATACAGGTAAATTGCATAAATTCTTTAAAAACCTTCTCTGCTCCTGGGTATTAAACCAATGAACTATATACATAGTTACGATGCTTCTTCTTAATTTCATGGTCCTTGGATCAGGTGTTCTGGTGTTAGGGTGGGCTCTAATCATTACTGTGCAAGAAATGCATGAATTCTTTGGAAACATTTTTTCTTTGCTCCTTGGTATTATACAAATGATGTAGGCACATATTCATGATGAAGAAATGTGCCCTTTTCAAATAGTTAATTTTATGTCACCTGGGTTGGGTGTGCAGTCTGTGGGTGTGGGAATAGGGGGGGGGGGGTTACACAGTCTGAAAATTATATAATGCTTTGAAATCTGCTCTTTGGTTTAATCAACAATTTTATGTGATAATAAAACAGCTTTTTTAAAAAAAAATCATTTTTTGAAAAAGGTCCCCTTTTTCACACCTATATTTTTGCGCGTTGATTTTCCAAATTAAGACTTAACGGTGCTGCGTATACATATCTGTTTTTTAACACAATTCTGAGCAATGATCTGAATACGATATCTACAATTTCTCGCCTTCGAATAAATAAGTTATTCGAAAAATATACTAGATTTGTATAAAAATCATTTTTTTTTATATATAAACAGCTAGTAAATGGATTTCATGATTAAAGAAATATATGTAAAAATCAACTTAAGGACTTACATAAACTTTTAAGATTAACCAGCAATTTTAGCGAAGGAAAAAAAGAAATGAAACGGGGAAAAATACTGCTATAGAAGTGTTGCAGAGAATATGATATTAGGTGTTTCTTTCCTATATATGCAAATTAACAAAGAAAAAAAAGAAACTAATTTCAGGACTAGGAATAATGAAACAGACTTGGACTAAGTTCAAACTTTCAAGCATCTATCAAACTTTTAATACGTGTTATATAAAACTATTCATTTTCCTTTAATATCGTTTTGATGGTGCTAAATTGCTCATCATTTTCATTTTGGAATGCTCAACTCATTATATATCTAAGCGCCATATTTTTTTATTAAGCTTGAAATGCTTCAAAATACCTTGGACATGTATATTTCCTAAACTTTTAATAATCAAATCGCAAAAAAAGCTGTTTTTAAATATGAAAAACCTGCGAGAATGTTGTATCAATAAAACATATCTTTAAAATAGTTTGTTTAAGAACAGCAAAGAAATGATTTGTTTAATGGATATAGATTATAGAAGCATCTAAAGATAGTGAAAACACTCTTGTTTAATACGGAATTAACCCATGCTTCTTCCTAGCCAGTGTTATCATGTTAGTGATATAGTCAATGGTCATCTTGTTTTTTAAAGAATCATTTTTGTATTGTAAAAAGCCCAGTTTTTATAATTCGTAAGGAACTGTTGTAAAGTTTGAGCAAAATCCGTTGAAATCTGTTTAGCAAAATATGAGTTTTCAAAGTTATAGAGTTATATAGAAGAAAAATAATACATGTAATAATCTTAACAAACAGATTCATTAAAATGTTTTGAGAAAAGTGAAAAGGTAAATAAGAATAGAAAAAAATGGTTATTAGTTTTGACAGAAGATCGTTAAAATATTATGAATCAAAGTAAAACATTATCTTCCCAAATTTCGTTTGGGGAAAATATACTACTGTAAATCGCTTTTTTGCGTGAACTTTATTTTCTCGTAATTACGAGATACAGTGTGCTCGCATAAAATTAAATTTTAGCATATAATGGTATTCCTTAAAAATATAAAGCAATAACCACAATTCGTGAAAATTGTGTCTCGCTAATCAAGAGTCAAATACTATCTCGCGAAAGTAAGGTGTTGCGAAAATTTAGTGATCTACAGTAAGTAAATGCAATTGACTCCATCATGAAAAGTTAAGTGGAAGTCATTTTCCTCAGATCACGTGGTCGGCTTGAATAAATGCATAATCAACTCGAGTTTTTTTTTCAGAAGATGAATGATGACTAACATGTGGTGTATGCTTTTCATTTCAATTGTTTGGGCCAATTTTTCAACCATAAATTCTGGTAAGTATTCTTTGATCTTAAGTTCTATGTGAAGAAAAAAAAAATGTTTTTAAGACATATTTCAAAACCTTTTACCAAAAATAGCAGTTGATTACGCTTAAACAAATTGATCAGTCTTTAATGTTGTAATTGTCAATCTCTTGATATATAGGTTAATTTTCCTTGTTTATTTAGATGTGTTTTTATATTGGATTGAAAACGGAAACATTGATATAAATTTCCTGATCAAACCCTTAAAATTATTTGAATTTATAGTAAACCTAGACTCCTAATCAAACTCTATGAATTAATGATCGAGTTTGTTGTTGTTAAAACACCCTATGTCAAATAAAATAAATTACCATTTGTTTGCTTTTGCTTAAATATATATGTAAAACTTTTAATCAACAATGTATTTTTGAATGTATACGTTCGCTATCTATATCTTTCGAATCAATTTTTTCACCATCATTCTTGAATATTTCCATTTCCATCTTTTTTCTTTAATGTAACTCTTTGAAAGTTAGAGAAGTTGATTTCTTAATAATTCTACCTAAAGGTTAATTTTGCTATGTATGCATGCCAATATTGAGTGGCTGTGTTTGTTTCTGACGTCAGTGGCAGATACTATTGAAATAAACATGTAAGACCTCGTGTAATTAAAATGTATTAAATCTATCACACTGAAAAGTGACTATATTGAATCACTATCTAGTTTTTCGGGTATTCCAGGGGCATCAACGGTATTAAGAAACGTGGAAAAATTTATGAAAATTGAGGGTGATTTCTTATACATTTCATACTTTGAGGTAATGAAAAGAATCATGTAAACAAGGAACTAATTACTGCTGAGTTTGGAAATGAAGAGCTATCTACTTGTTTAAACTCCAGTAAATCTGAAGGCTTAGTAGTTACTTCCTTTTATCTCTTGAATAAACTTCATCAGCTTTAGAACAGTCGTGTCATAGAGTGCGTAAAAGTTACAAATGTTCAAACTAATTTACGCTGTAGCTTAAAGATATTTATCTTCAAAAATACTCGGAAGTTCAGGACAGAGGAAGAAAAAGGGATTGTGTTTGCTTTAGCTAAATTTGATTAAATAAAATGATTCAACTGTAAATTTTCATTTATTTCATTTTAATGTAAATTTAACAGACGTCGATCACAATTCCTATATATGGGTACCACATAATGAGAAGTCTAGAATGTGCAAGAAATAGAGGGCTCCTTAAACCATTCATATCGTACATGAACTAAGTTGCATGAACCAAATGCATTGTTATGGGTTTTTAGCTCACCTGAGCCGAAGGCTCAAGTTAGCTTTTCTGATCACATTTTGTCCGGCGTCCGTCTGTCTGTCTGTCCGTCTGTCTGTCCGTCTGTCTGTAAACTATTCACATTTTCGACTTCTTCTCAAGAACCGCTTGGCCAATTTCAACCAAACTTGCCACAAAGTATCCTTGGGTAAAGGGGATTCAAGTTTGTTCAAATGAAGGGCCACGCCCTCATTCAAGGGGAGATAATTGGGAATTAATGAAAATTTGGTGGCATGTTTTAAAAATCTTCTTTTCAAGAACGACTGTGCCAGGAAAGATGAAACTTATGGGGAAACATCCTCAGGTAGTGTAGATTCAAATTTGTTCAAATCATGACCCCTGGGGGTAGGGCGGGGCCCAAATGGCCGACCAAAGTTTTACATAGAAATATATAGGAAAATTCTTTAAAAATCTTCTCTTCAAGAACAACAAAGCCATAATTGAATATATTTATATGGAAGCATCCTCAGGTAGTGTAGATTCAAGTTTGTTCGAATCATGACCCCCGGGGGTAGGGCGGGGCCAAAATGGCCGACCAAAGTTTTACATAGAAATATATAGGAAAATTCTTTTAAAAATCTTCTCCTCAAGAATAGCAAAGACATAATTGATCATATTTATATGGAAGCATCCTAAGGTAGTGTAGAATCAAGTTTGTTCAAATCATGACCCCCGGGGGTAGGGCGGGGCCGAAATGACCGACCAAAGATTTACAAAGAAATATATAGGAAAATTCTTTTAAAAATCTTCTTCTCAAGAATAGCAAAGCCATAATTGATCATATTTATATGGAAGCATCCTCAGGTAGTGTAGATTCAAGTTTGTTCAAGTCATGACCCCCAGGGGTAGGGCGGGGCCGAAATGGCCGACCAAAGTTTTACATAGAAATATATAGGAAAATTCTTTAAAAATCTTCTTCTCAAGAATAGCAGAGCCATAATTGATCATATTTATATGGAAGCATCCTCAGGTAGTGTAGAATCAAGTTTTGTTCGAATCATGACCCCCAGGGGTAGGGCGGGGCCAAAATGGCCGACCAAAGTTTTACATAGAAATATATAGGAAAATTCTTTAAAAATCTTCTCCTCAAAAATAGCAAAGCCATAATTGATCATATTTATATGGAAGCATCCTCAGGTAGTGTAGATTCAAGTTTGTTCAAGTCATGACCCCCAGGGGTAGGGCGGGGCCAAAATGGCCGACCAAAGTTTTACATAGAAATGTATAGGAAAATTCTTTAAAAATCTTCTTCTCAAGAATAGCAAAGCCATAATTAATCATATTTATATGGAAGCATTTTCAGGTAGTGTAGAATCAAGTTTGTGCAAATCATGACCCCCAGGGGTAGGGCGGGGCCGAAATGGCCGACCAAAGTTTTACATAGAAATATATAGGAAAATTTTTTAAAAATCTTCTTCTCAAGAATAGCAAAGCCATGATTGGTCTTAGGACTACTTTTGGATTTAAGCTTTTCAAGTTTAAACCAATTCTCCTTCTTCCTAGCCACAGTGCTCAGGTGAGCGATGTGGCCCATGGGCCTCTTGTTCTCATTTAGTGCATTTATCACTTCAGTTGCAAGCATCGCTTTGGTTGATATTTTTTTAAAGCAAAATAACACTTATAAGGATTAAAATGCAGCATATGATACATGTAAAAAGTATAAATAGCTGAGTTAGATTAGAAGCCAAAAAAGTAGCATCTATGTTAACTGTTGGTAATCACTTCATGAAATATAATGCATGTCAGTACTTTAGCACGTCGGTAAGCACCTACAACATGTCTCCTTAATCTATATTTTATATAATACATTTCAGTGTGTTTTTTGGTCCATAAATGGTAAACAAAGGAAATCAGACCGATTGTTATAGAAAATGTATTAAAAGATCAATTTAGCCATGTATTATACGCAGGTATGTTAAGGAAGCATATAAGTCATTTTTCGGGAAATTTAGACTTGTTAAAGAAAATTAAGTGTTATAATTTACCAAAACCGCTGATTAACGTAAACTATTATTATCTAATGCACAAAGATAAAAGAATGTTTAAAGCAATGACGTGCACCCCCACCACGGCATCACGTGACTTCTATTAATAGCGAAATTTTCCTTAATAAAAAAGCTAACAGAACAGTAATGCCCCGGAGTTTGATAATTTCTTTGAGTAAATAGTGTTGTTGAAAAACATCTGCTTTGTCTAAAAAGTGCTGCTAGAATCCAACTGTCCCGTTAGTAGAATAATTATTCCACACATTCGCACGAAACCTTACCCAGTGTTTTGAATTTTTTACATATGAACCCTGATTTTTCATAAAATCATGCTTAACTCGGGATTCTAGCAGCACTTTCCAACTATTTTAGGAGGCAAACGTTCCATATGTACAAATCTTAAGTTTTGAAATATACAGCTTATTGTTGTTCTGTTGCAATTTTTTGTCTCAAATGACAGAGGAAAGGCCGACCGGGATACGTATATAGCTGGCTGTCTTTGAAAGAGAATAAAATAAATGAAAATAACTTAGCATACCTGTTTTATTAACAGAACTCCATATGAATATCACAAAATATTAACAATATTTGCTGTTAAACTCCATTTTACGTATCTTTGTACATGTCGTAATAGCCAAATTCTCATTACACGGCATGATCAATTCCCAAGTTACTTGATGTACACATATGACGTCATCGGTGGTAGATTTTAATCAAAATGACAGAATACAGCATTAAAAAATAAGGGCATTTTATTTTTGTTAATGTTTACAAGTTTCTATTCATTTTCTAGAGTTAAATTACATCTCTAAATACCAATATTAAGAAAACTTGTGTTTTAAAATTGACGTCATCTCGCCTACTATGACGTCATAATGTAGCACTGATTTAGTCAGGGTAGAATATTTTGTATGCTTCCTTATCCCCCCTGCGTAGATTGTTATAATCTTCTTTCTTCCGTCATGAAAACAAAATAAATAATACCCTACGATTGATGATATGAGTAAATATTTGCTTAAAAGTGGTGTTTTTAGCGATTTATTTGCTACTCTTCTATGATTTAAGGCCAAATTGTTTTTTTCTTTTATCCTTTCCGGTGGGGAAGCGGGTAAAATGCGAAGATCGGAACATAATTTTCCGTACGAAAATAAAGTATCAGCTTTAAAGTGAAAAGTCTACAGAAGCCAAAAATGAGTCAACTATCTTAAGTTCAGACCCACTCATCAAGATATATTTCTTCTCCCTGAATTTTTCCAGATATTCAATACATCACAACCTCTCCAAGCACTGAGTTTTAGTTGTTTCCCGCTTACTTTAGTCTTTTTCTTCAGGTTTTCAGTTTTCCCTCATTATTAAAGCAGTTTTTTAAAACTATTTTGACAGTTTTCCCCAATTTTGGTTAAAAAAATCTCTTAGTGACCTAACTAACCAGAATTGCTATACTTGTTTTCTACATTTGTATTTGTATCTTGTAAAAGATATTGTAAAGCATTAATATTCACTATCCGATTTAGGAAACCATTTTCAACAACTGTTAAGAGGAGGAGAACCTGCAGATGACCTTCCTATTTGCTTCCTTTTTAGTTTTTTTTTTAAATAATAAAATTACCAAAAATTAATATTCAATTTTGTTCGTAGTCCGTGTTTGTGAACCTGGTACCTTTGGATGGCATTGTAAGTTCTCATGCTATTGCGCAGAGGGCAGCTGTGACCCAATCACCGGGACCTGTCCCTCGGGCTGTCAACGAAACCGCTATGGTCCTGGATGTCAGCTACGTAAGTTTAACTTAAACAGAAAAAGATTCAAATATTATACCGATGTGTCAGATTTCGTGGAATAATTCAATTCAAGCTCACCGGGATATATCGAGTCGACATATGAATTGAAGAAACTTATTTTTAATTGATAATAAGTCGTCCATGTTTTCAAATGTCGAGTTCTTTTTCTCATGTATAAGAGATATGTATAATAAATTGTGCTTCATATGAATAAAATGATAAACCTGTTACACGTAATCGATGGGCACAATTTAAACCAATGGAAACTGTGATAATTTGTTTTGTTTTTTTTTTATTTATTATTTTTTATTAAACAGTAACTAGTGTCGGAACTTTAGAAACGCCCCTCGTAAATTAACTGTATTACATGTATATTGTCTTTTATATAAATAATAACATTTGATTGACTAAAGTAAAACTAATTTGGTTTACTACAGTAAAAACTTTGATATAACATTTCATTATAATTAGATATAGTAAATTATTGTATTGTTTTCCTAAGGGGAAATAGGAATTTTTGCATCATGATTTTTTTCATGTATTTAGGCATTGTTGCCACTCAAACAACCTCATAAGTTTAGAAAAGGGTGGGTAATATGAAAAGAATCGAATTTAGGAAATAACTCAGATTATTACCAATTTTGAAATTTAGTTTAAAATGTAAGCATATTTTCTTTTACAAAGTACACTACATATGGAAGAGGAAGCGTGCAATGTCAAACATTTTGCATATCAAGATATGTAGTTACGGGTAATGAATGAAAATTTGATTTATTTTAACCAAATTTGATTCAAAATACGAAAACAAATTGGACGACAGGCAAATTACCTGCAAATACTCGCTTTTTACAAGGTGAATGTTACAAATACAATAAACTGCATGAACAGTCAATAAAGTTGTAAGTTGGAGTGAATATAAGCAGTTGTCTGTTATTATAAAGCACCACGACCATGCGTGTATTCTACAAGTAACAAATCGTTACTTGCATCGAAATTGTTAGACTTACAGGGCCAATGGAATATTTTGCTGTCTGTGTTTGTCATAGTTGAACTTAGTTTCTGTCTGTTTTTTTTTTTTTTATTAAAAAATACAAGGTTTACAATATTTTGGGCGTTGGTCGTCGAACATTTTCAAAGGTTCCTGACAGTTTCTGTGTTTTAATCAATTGATTGCTTTTTTACCCCCCCCCCCTTCCTGGATTTCTCTAATATTACGTGAAGGATTTCAAATGTAGACTTTACCACGGCACAAACTATTGTTCTGTTGTGATTTGAAGCATTTATTGGAAAACAAAATGGCGCTCAGATTTGATTTCAGAGATTTAGTTCTACATTAAACAACGGCGATGTCTCTATCTTATGTCTAAAAGTTAGCTTATTAGAAATTTTGCCCTTGAAACAATTTGGTAATAAAATTCACAATGACTGATTAAGAGTATTTCGGAGTATCTAAAAGTCTACATGTGAGTGATAAATGTTTGAAAAGAACTTTGAAGAAAAAATTTAAGCTCTCTGTTGAAGGTACGTAATACATGGTAAGGCCCGCGTCATGAGCCGATGAGGGGCTCACCTAGTGAGAACATCATTTAAATTTCACTGCACTGTATTTAATTTAAGTTTTTATCTAATAACCAGTTCATCTATGTCCCTATGTTTACTATATCCCATTATTGAACCATAGGAGTTGTTATACATATTTCTGCATAAATATCTTGATGAATATAATTCAGATGTCCTTTCTCCATTCTTTACTTCGTTACTATGGCATTGCATACAACATTTTTATCATTTGCAGATCGGTTTGGTAAATTAAATATTGTTTACATACACTTTCCAAATAGTTTTGAAATCTTGATTAAGTTTTCTGAAATGTCTAGTGTATTTTTTTAAAATAAGACCCTTGAGCTTTTTAGTTTTTCTCTTTGCTTTTAATCCCCTCGAGATTTGCTTGGAAGATTAATTGAACTCTTCTTTATTCATTGCTTTTTTTGCCATTAGGCAGTGGGGGATCTTTTTTGAATCAGCATCATATGACACACTGGACCTACGTATAAGTTTTTATGATTCCTTATCAAAAGGCCGTATTTAACGTTCCTCATTGAGATTTGACTTTAAATTAGTCATTTACTTGTTATCTTTAAAACAAAATGTGCTAGTACGATTGCAAATCTTATGGCCCTCAAAAAGTACATTGATTGTCTATTAAAACTGGAGACTGATGAAAAAAATATACGCTGATGTCTAGTGTCTACTTATTTGAGAATCTTTTTCTTTTTTTTTATTTCGATTTCTATAAATTTACTCTGGCATGATCTATTTCACACGTTTAAATGAATAACAGTTGTGGACTAATTAATCAATTAGTTAATTAACGGTATCTGTATCATACTGAGCATTTTTTCCACAAATCGCTTTCTTTTGTACTTTCCTTATTGTTAAAGGCGCTGTCAGAAAAATAATTGTTAAAAGCTGCTGTAAGAAAAAAAATGTTTACCTAACGACCCAACTTGAGAATCTAGAGTTAGGGGATACAAAGATATTTTCGATTACGGCCAAGTGTTATTGTAATGTTTCATTTGTAATTGTATTCTTGGTCAGTATCTGCGTTCCGATACTCGGTGGAGGCTCATGGATATCAGGGGAGCACAGACAGAACTGCAGACGGAGAAAAATGTGTTATGTGGAACAACACCGTGTTTGTAGTTATGTATGGCTTGAAATCCTCGGATTTTCCTGATCAGGCAATCCCTGGTGCTTTTTGTAGAAATCCACTAAATCTCATATTCAGAGGACTTGAAGGCAGAGGGCCATGGTGCTTCACCAACTTTATGGAGAAAACTAAATTCTATGGATCATGTGATATTCCAGTAAGAGGTTAGTTCCATGTCTTGGTTCGCTTGATTTTTCTTTGATAAGTTATTATTAATTGTGCTAGCCATGTATTTAATGCCAAATCAGCAAGCGGAATTACAGCACATCTGAGAAAAACATTTGTCATAATATCAGGGATTTACTTGAATTTTTACAAAGTTTGTTATGGGATTCAAGAACAGATTCCGATCAAGAAGAAGTCAGCTAAGTTTTATTGAGTTAATATCTTTATTATTGTGACATTGTTAAAACTTGACTTGAGGAACATCATGGAGATATAACTTCGTATATCGACGTATCCTGGTATTATTGTAGGATGTGATTCTGGAAGGTTTGGTGAGCTGTGCGAGTTTGAATGCCATTGTAAGTATGAGAGTCCATGCACTCCTATGGGAATTTGTCCATCGGGATGTCATCCAGGCTGGCTCAAGTCAACCTGTCAAACACGTAAGTGACACTGACTCACTACAACCTGTCAAATACGTAAGTCACACTGACTCAATACAACCTGTCAAAGACGGAAGTTAACCTGACTCAATACAACCTGTCAAACACGTAAGTCACACTAACTTATTACAACCTGTCAAACACGTAAGTCACACTGACTCAATAAAACCTGTCAAATACGTAAGTCACAGTGACTCAATACAGTCTGTCAAACATGTCAGTCACACTGAGGCTATAAAACCTGTCAAACACGTAAGTCACACTGACTAAATAAAACCTGTCAAACACGTAAGTCACACTGACTCAATACAACCTTTCGAACAGGTAAGTCAAACAGACTCACTACAACCTGTCAAACTTGCAAGTCACATTGACTCAATAAAACCTGTCAAACACGTAAGTGACACTGACCCAATACAACCTGTCAAACACGTAAGTCACTCTGACTCACTACAACCTGTCAAACACGTTAGTCACACTGACTCAATACAACCTGTCAAACACGTAAGTCACACTGACTCACTACAACCTGTCAATCACATAAATCAGACTCACTGAAAATAACCTGTCAAACACGATGGTCATACTGACTCAATACAACCTATGAAACACATATAGGTCACACTGACTCAATGCAACCTGCTAAACATGTATTTCAAATTTATACTCTCTCAATACAATCAGCCTAATTCTGGGCTGGTTCAATACATCTTTTCAAATATATAGCTTTATACGACTAAAAATGTTTTGTTAAATGCTCCCCATTACACTTCTTGAGATATAAAAGTGACAATTTGCAAATGTAATATACTGGGCTCTGCGATTGATAAAAATAGGTCCTTAATAGAATGCATAAATGGATTCCTCCCCCCCCCACTTGAAAAGCAGGTGGATATATAGTGATCGGGATGTCCGTCCGTCCGCTTGTACGTCAATCCTTGTGTTAAGCTCTTGGGAGCCCATCTCTTTTCGACAACTCCTCTCATACCACTGAATGGAATTTGATGAGACTTTCACGGAATTTTTATTACATATTGCCATTGTGCAACTTCAATTTTATTTTTTGATCCAACACAAAGTTTAGGCTTCATATAGCAGAACATGGATACTATCGTTATATTCAAACGTAAGTCAGAGCTGTCATTTAGTGAAATCAATCCTCACAGTTGCTCTAGTTTGCTATTGAAATTTAATGCTCAGGTGTATCTATATTAAGTAAACAGTGCTTTGTGAATTTTTTTTTAAATTAAAATCAAACAAACAACAAACATGCACAATTTTCATTTTTCCCTTAAATGACCAATCTTTTGTGTATTTTGGCTTTTTGCTATATATGACAGCATGTGACGCCGGTTACTACGGAGAAGATTGTTTATCTGCTTGTGGAAATTGCAAATCGGGTCCATGTGATTTCGAATCCGGGGAATGTATTGGAGGGTACTTAACAGGCTGGAGGGGAAAACTGTGTAAAACTGGTAAGTGAAGGATTCATGATACAATGTGGTGAATCTGTTTTAATTAAACATTGGGAGATTTGAATTTAGAAAAAAAAACGTACATTACCAAAGGACGTCATTATGATTTTCTTAAATGTTGAGTGCTTTGATACTTTCAAACTGTCAATTTGATTTTGAAGTTTTATAACACAGCATTTAAAGAATTGTCAAACAATCCTGATCATGTCTCGACATGTATTTATATATGAAACCTCCGTTAAATACCATTTTTACGATATAAATGTCCTGATGTATCCTGTTTTTAAGTAAATATTCCAAAAGCTTTAAACATCGTATGGTATTTATTGAATTTAAATGATTTTTTTTATTACTGTAGGGGAAAATATAAATAAAAAATAAATGGATTCCTTCGGGAAAAATGTTATCCTTGAAACAAGGATTTCAGAGATGAAAAAAAAACAGTAGTCAATACACACAGAGCACATTATTTAAGTAAAGTAGGACATTCATTTGCATGAACGAGATGTGGCAAGTTAAGGCCATAATATGTTTCAATGTTTGTCCTTTTCAGATTCGTATAGGTCGAATATGACAGATAAGCTATTTTCTGTAATACTTTGCTTGAACAATAAATAGTTATGTTCATTATCAAGGAATTTCATTAAACCAGCTAGTGTGATTTAATTTAGGATTTAATTCATTGCATGACAGTTATTTTTATAAATACTTCAAGCCTTAATATAGGGTTAATTCTGACTATATTGGGGAAAACTACTACTTTCATTAATGTGCGTTTCTAAAAATTTATGTCATAAAAGAACGAAAACAAACTTTGGACATAAGAAAAAAAAACTATTGTTAGTCAATTTTTAAAGGAGCATAATAATAATAATAATAATAATAATACTTTATTTATAGAAGGTAACCCGATTAGTGCAAGCACTAGTCTTCCTCGGGGCCCTCTTTATAACACATATACAATGTATATACATAATAAATACAAATCACAATAAGGAGACAATAAAAAAAAAATGGACAGTACATGCATGTTACCAAATAGATAAATAAATAAATAAAACATACACATTTAAGCATAGAGAGAGAGAGAAAAAAGAAAAAATCATGTAGAACCATTGCGTTTCACGAGCAAAAAATTTGTAACACTTTTTTTAAATATTGTAAGGGATTGGGAATTCCTTATGCTTATTGGTAGCTCATTCCAGATTATAACTCCTGAATATTGTAAAGAATATTTAAATAAGTTAGTTTTATATTTTGGTAATCGCAGTTCGGAGTTTGTTTCAGAGCGTAACGTGTATGATCCAGAGCTTTGAAATTCAAAAAGATTATGCATATAATCCGGAGACATACCATTAAGTATTTTGAACATTAGAATGCTTTTCTGTAAATATAAAAGTTCATAAACAGTTAGCCAACCTAAAGTGTTAAATAAAGGCATTGAAGGTGTATCATATTTTTCATTTAAAATAATCCTAGCCGCTCGTTTTTGTAATCTGTAGACTCTATCCACGTGCGTTTGAGGACAGTTGCCCCAAATGGACAGACAATATAAAATTGATGGTAGAATAAAAGCATTATAAAATAGTTTTCTAGTATGCATTGGAAGAAACTTTTTGATTTTTCGTAAAGTGAATATCTTATATGTAAGTGTTTTGCAAACTGCATCTACATGACAAGTATATTGTAGATTATGATCGATGTGAATGCCTAATAATTTGTGCATTTCTACATTTTCAAGAGTATGTCCGGAAAGTTGTAAATGAAAATTAACATTTTCTAATTTAGATTTCTTTTGTTGTGTTCCCATTAGCATACACTTTGTTTTGTCAGTATTTATAATCATCTGATTTTGTTGGCACCATTTTTGTAGTTGATTGAGTTCATGATTTAGAGTTGTTTCAATATGTGAAATACTATTGCCATGAAAATGCATTGTAGTGTCATCAGCAAACATATCAATATTACAATGTTCAACACATAATGGTAAATCATTAATATACAATAGAAACAACAAAGGACCTAAAATAGAGCCCTGTGGCACACCTGCTGTGACTGGCAGTGATTCAGATATGTATGCACCAATTTTTACACTTTGTGTTCGATCATATAAGTATGATTGAAACCATTTAATTGATATTGGATCGAAATGATAGCATTTAAGTTTTCTAATTAGTATATCGTGATTAACAAGATCAAATGCTTTGCTAAAATCCAAATAAGTAATGCCAACAAAATTTCCTTGATCTATTGCATGCAGCCAATTATCGGTTAGTTTTGTGAGAGCTGTCTGGCATGAGTGAAATTCTCTAAATCCAGATTGTGCTTTCATTAGTAAATCAAAGTGAGAAGTAAAAATACGTATATTTTCTGCTACATGCTTCTCTAAAATTTTCGACATAGTTGGTAAAATTGAGATTGGGCGATAGTTTCCTGGGTCTGATTTATTGCCGTTTTTGAACAGGGGAGTTACTTTTGCGACTTTTAACTGTGAAGGAAAAGATCCTTTGATTATGCTAGAATTTATTAGGTGTGTTAGTGGTTTAGATATTACACTGGCTGAAAGTTTAAGCAATCTAGGTCCAAGAAAGTCTATGCCAGCAGATTTGTTTACATCTAGTCTTTTTAACATTTCAGATACCTTTTCTTCATTAATCAAGGGAATTTTAAAAAAGTCTTGATCACCAAGTTTCGACTCCGTGTATCTTTTCAATTTGTCTGACTCAAATGTGGTAGACGAAAGATTATTCAACAATTTCTTCGGAATTTGGGCAAAATGTTCATTAAAGGCATTTGCAATATCCTGTAAATTATCAAGATCTAAGCCGTTATATATTATATTGGAAGGATACAAGTTTTTGTCTGATTTTGAGGCCAGCTGATTTAAGTGACCCCACATTTCCTTTGAAGTAGAACTATTTTCAATTACTTCCTTATAATATGTAGATTTTGCATTATTTATTAAATATGTGACTTTGTTCCTCCAAAGCTTAAAATTCTCCATGTCTCCCTGTTTATGATATTGATCTCGTAAATTCCTAGCATTATTTATTTCTGGAGTTAACCATTTAGTGCGGATTTCAGATTTCACACGCTTAGTTTTTACTTTTGCATGCTTATTGATTACAGCATTGAAAATATCATAAAAACAGTTTAAAATGTCATTAGGGTCATGCAGTTGAATTAATTCATCAAAATTTGCATTGTTTAAATCAAGCAAAAAATCTGTTTCATTAAAATTTTTGAAGTCACGATATTGTATTTCAGTATGTTTGCCTTTGCGTTGCATGCTGTTAGATCTTCGTGTGGCACATATAGGATAATGATCAGACATCGCTACAGGGGGTACTGCTATTTCACATATGTTAGCAGGGTGCGTAGTGTAGAAATGGTCAATAAGAGTTTTAGAGCTATTAGTAATTCTTGTTGGGGTGTTAATTAATTGTGTTAGTCCAAAATCTACAATTGCAGAAGACCAACTCCGCGAGGGTTCTTTGAGCATATCAATATTGAGATCACCTGCAACAATCACTTCCTGGTCGTCACAGCAGGTAGCGCACTGTAACTCTTGGACAAAATCATCTACCCAGCAGGAGGGGGCAGATGGTGGACGGTAAACTGAACAATAAAGAATAGGTTTAGAATTTTTAAGATTAATTTCAAGCCACATTGTTTCAATATTGCTAATTTCCAAATCCTTACGGCGTTTATACTTTAATTCATTTGAAATAAATGTAACAAGTCCACCACCAGCCTTTCCTACTCGGTCTTTTCTTTCAAAACAATATCCCTTTATATTTATCATACAATCATTAATATTTTCATTAAGAAATGTTTCACATAAGGAAAATATATCAATGTAAAGCTCATCTTGTAAATACAAAACCAATTCATCAAATTTTGGCAAAATATGACACACATTCAAATTGACAAAATGTAGACCCTTTTTCATTAAACCTAGATTTGATTTACATATATTTTGTTTTATTTTATTTTGAGTATCAGATTTTGGAGAAGAATTTTTAAGATTTGTTTGTTGAAGATTAGAAAAAGTGTTTACCTTATTCATACAGGTATCTGTCAGTTCTGATGGAGAATTTAAATCAGTTGAACAATTACTAGATTTGTTTTGAGCATTTAAACACTTTTTGAAAATTTTAGGGGTAAACAAGTAGGGATTACATGTGCAATCAACATTGTTACAATCATCACATAAATTATATAAAATTGAGTATTTATTGTTATTTACTGGGGAGAAAAAGTTATGCGAGACAATAAGATCGGTATTTTCACGATTTTGTTTTACGGCGTTCCTTTCATTGCCGGTTTCCTAAAAGGAACAAAACTTTTGCTTATGCCCCATTTTTCCACATTGCCAACACGACACTTTTTTCCCATGTCGACAGTTCCGAGTTGTATGGCCCTCTTCTCCGCAAAAGAAACAAATACAATTCCTAACTGTAAATGAATCGTCATGGATAATGTATTCCTTTTGTTTAAGAATAGGAACACACTGGTTGATGTTCTTTAATAATTCCGCTGTGCCTTTGTCAGACAAGTGAATTCCGTCTTTCCAGTAGAGCTCATTTGCTTGATTTTTTCGGAAAGATTTGCTCATTGGGATAAGAGTAGCTCCGTACTCTTTGCACACATATCTAATAATTTCATTCACTTCACTCACATTTGCATCTCTACGTGGTAAGACTTCGGAGAGGTACACTTGTATTCCCGGGTGCCGTTTTTGTAGATCGCAAATAATTTCCATGAAGTCATTTTCAGTTGATTCCGGATCGCGGTTACTTGATACATCATTCCCACCCGCCTGAATGACAATATTACGGAAGGGTGACACATCCATTTTGGCCAATTTTGCTTTTATATGCGATACCTTGGCTCCTCTGTTTGTAGAAACTTTCACAGATTTATTTAATCCACGAGTTCTCACTCTTTGCAGGATTGAACTTCCAATTATGAGGGATGATCCACTTCGTAATTGTAGTTCTTCTTCATTTTTTGTTGTGTTTTGGGCTTTGGGTGTTTCCTCAACTAATTTTGCACGTTCTGTGGGGCATATATCTGTGTTTGTGCTCGTTTCAGTCATACTTTTAATGGTGTTGCACTGCACATGTCTAGAAATGCCGCTAGACAACGTTGTAAGCCTCTCTGTAGATGTCTCCTTATGTTTGACTGCCAGTTTGTATGTTTGCGTACTGGCAGACACAGACAATTTGGTATCTTTAGAGTTCAATTTCTCTTTTAGTTTTTCTACCTCAAGGGTGAGGAATTTAACAGTCTCAGTCAGCTGTTTTATCGTAGCTGCACTATTGCAGTTACTGCATTCACCGAGTTCATTGTTTTTACATTTTTTATCGATAGCTTTTGGTGTTGAAGCTAACTGGGGCTGTGGCTGAGTAGATATTTCAGCGATGATAGGTTCCACATCATCTACAAGTTCTTGCAGGAATTTTTTGTACCAGGTGAAAGCAGCATCTCCTTGGATATGGAGAGAGTCTGTTGATTTGTAGAGCGTTACCGTTACAGATTTACAAGGAGTCTTATAAATCCATCCATTTCTGTTACTCCGATTGTAGAATATAAGGTTCTTCTGCAGGAGTCTTGATATTTTAGAATATCCCTCATTTTCAAAAGTAATTGTAACACTCTCATTGTTAAGCTTCACTTTTATATAATCTGGTATACTCACATCTTCTGGGGTCGATTCATTTTGACTGTTAACAAATGAACTTGAGAGTCCACTAAAAGAGTCCAGAATTGATCTAAAAAAACTTGTATTTTCACTAAGATCCATTTTTATCCATTGTGTAGTTATTATCTCCAATAGAATCTTAATTGAGAGATAAGAGCATCAGAAAACACGTCGCATGTTTTGTTACCATGGACCACACAGATAACGAACATTGTAACGTCAAAAACTATGTAGAGAAAGTATCTCAAAATTGCTCTGCTTTTTAATTTCTCACACGGTCTGTAGGCTTTTATCCATTTATAAAAACGTATCTTTAATACTAAACACCTCGTTTGCTAACAATTGTACAAATAGTTTGAACTATATTGTCATTTTTTAAAAAAATCTTTACTGCGTGACTCTATTAGTTCAGCAACATTGAAACACACATCACGTTTAATGACGTTACTTAATCTTTTGACAAAATTTTTAACTATAACCTGTTTCTTTGCAGACAATTTACTGTCCGATTAAAGCTCGCTTTCATTCATAATTTTTATTTTTTCATTTTATACGAGAGTTGTTCAGAAAGTTTCTATATTCCGAAAAGTGCTGTTGCTTCAAATGAAGTTTGCATTTCATAAGGATATGTTTTATGTTCTGTAGCTCTAGTTGAAATATGTCAGACATACTAAAAGTAATGAATGCATGTAATAGATAATACTCTAGATTTCGAAAAAGCAGTAGTACTTTTCAAGTGAAGGGTAATGTCATTTAGGCCACCTCTTTTCCCAAAATGCTATGAAAAAGGACAAAAGAAAAATGTATATTGAAGTTGAATTTTATTGATCAAAATAAAGGTTTTGATCAATAAACAAAATTGTAGTTAATATTAGCATCAAAGGTTACCAAAAAAGTGGACAATTGTTCTTTACACCTACAAAATATTTCTTACATACATGTATAATAATAACAGAACACAAACTTTATATTAACTTCTGTTTGCGGAAAGCAGTTGTAAAACATGTATATACAGTTTTCTTCATACAAAACAAAATCCATAATTTAACACGTAATTACAGATAATATACAATGCAGTTTGAATCTTATAAAATTGGCAAAGTCATTTATTTATATTAAAATTGTTAAGATAAATTAAGTGAATGCCCCTGCGAGAAACAATGATTTGATTAGATATATTGATGTTAATCATGTGAAGCAAGTACATACAAAGGAAGATTAATTTAAACATTCAATATATAATCATTAAATAATTATCGCACGAAACAAAGATTTAACATTGGTATGAATTATTATCCTGTTTTATACAATACATTTTCCAGCATAAACAATCTTTTGTCTGCCTTTCACAGTATATGAAATACGTTATTTATACCACCATTTTTTGAGATCAATAAATTGTTTTTAACCTGCTAAGAGGGTATTGACTAACAACGAATGTTGATACATTGGTAATTTTTGATGTTTTAAATCGCACATTTTTTTCATTTTCTGTTATTATGAAGGACATTTTTCTGTGATGCCACAGTTATACTTTCCCGTATTAACTGCGACGTATCCTGTTTTGCAACCTTAAAAAGGATGTGTAATAAAGATATGACATAAATGACACTTTTGTCTATGGGAACGCGATAACATCGACCACAAAAATGCTATGAAAACCGACTCGAAACGGTTATTAACAAGGAAAATTACAAAATAAATGTTCACAAGAAAAGAAATTGGTAAAAGTTTAAGAACAACAATTTTAATAAATTTCATTTCTTTTTCAAACCTCACAAAGTGAATTTATATAGATATCACTTTAGAGAAACATACACCCATTTCAATTTGCAAACCCATCAGATTAAAGAACAATTCATTTTTTTTATTACAAAAGAATTGAAATACGTAGTTTAATAATGAAAATATTTTATTCATTTCCAGTTCACCAAATCTCTCAACTCAGAAATTCTACTTTGTCAGAAATTATCAATTACAGTAAGATTCATTTTATCCTTTTTGACTAACAAATGGCATAATAGTAAAAAAGAAAAGAAATATATATCTTAGTGTCCTGTAATCAATATTAAAATAAATTAAAAAAGGAAAAAAATTGTTAAAACTCAATCTCTTTTTTGTTCTCTTCTGAAGTTTCGTGTGTTAACACTTTGAACATTGTCAGTTGCTTGTCTGAAACCCCTGAACCAATTTGAACAAGTCTTGGCATATAGCATCTATCGGTAAAGAAGAACAAATATTATCAATTTCATGGTCCCTGCCTCCCTTGGGTCTGGGGTGAGATCAAAACCACTAAAATAAGTTTCATTTCCTAAAAAGCTTCTTTTTTTACTCCTGGATATCCAGCAGTCAAATTGTTCATATGATTGTAATAAGCATTGAGTCATTTACCTAAACTTGGATTTTCATGGCCCCAGAGTCAGGGGTTCTAGTGCTAAGATGGGGCTATATAGATTATATAGTGAAATTGCATATTTTTTTGAAATTCTTCTTTTATGCCCCTGTGCATTAAATGAACTTACAAAGCATATAGTTAAGTTGAAAATGACTGTCACTTTCCAAATAGTGAATTGCATGGTCCCAGGGTCAGGAGTTCTAATGCTAGGGCGGGGCCGTAAAGATTATATAGTGAAGATGCATAAATTCTTTGAAATCTTCTTTTCTGCACCAGGGTATCTGTTCATGGGAATTAAATAAACAAACTAAGTACATAGTTATGTTGAATAAGGCTGTCTCTTCCAAATTTGTGAAGAGACTTTGTGTAAAATGAGGCTCTATTTATTATATAGTGAAAATGCAGAACTCCTTTAATCTTCTATTCTGTACCAGGGTATTAAACAAATGAACTATATTCATAGTTATAAGGAGGAAGGATGCATCTTTGAGATTTGTGAATTTCAGGGCCCCTTGGTCAGGGCTTCGTGTGTTTGGGCGGGCCTCTAATGTTTATTTAGTGAAAACGCATGAATTCTTTGAAAAACTGTTCCTTTGCTCCTGTGTATTATGCCAATGATCTTAGGTACACATTTCTGATATAAAAAGCTGCCTCTTCCAAAATGGTTATTGTCCAAGCCCTTGTTGAGTTAGAGGTACTGGGACTGGGACGGGGGGGGGGGTAGTCTATAAATAATTTGAGACTTTGAAATATGCACTGTTAATCAACAACATGATGAAATAACATTCATGAAATTTCCAAAATTTTGAAAGTTACGGCCCCATGGGCAGTGGTTCTTTTGGGATGGGGTGCACAACTGATAAAGTGGAAGGGCATTTTCTCTTTGAAATCTGACCTACCTCTGAGTATTACCTAACCAAAATAAGCATGCAAAGTGTATAGTTATGATAACACGATGCTTCTTTCAAAGAGATGAATTTCATGGCCTCTCGTTTATAACACGAATCAAATTTGCATTGTTTGAAAGTTTTTTAAGCATTGAATTCATATTTTTGGATGTCTTCGGTCCTATAACACACCTGGCCGTGCCGACAAATTGAATACTGCGCGTTAGCGCGGTATGATAATTTTTCGGCACGGCCAGGTGTGTTATAGGACCGAAGACATCCAAAAATATGAATTCAATGCTTAAAAAACTTTCAAACAATGCACATTACGTTAATTTTTTCGTTATTTTTTCTGGGTTATAGTTTTTCATTAAATTGAAATAAAACATTTTACATTATTGTGTTCCTAGAGCATTGAAAATGCATTTAGTTCCGACTGTGTATTCTAACGCGCGGTGAGAAGGTTTCGCGTGTGTTATAGAAATTTGAACGTCGTGGATTTCTAATGAATTTCATAAGGAAAATTACACTGAATGTAAATATTACATGATAATCAGGTGACCTATAAGGTTCATTGACCTCTTGTAATGGAATATATAGACAATAGAATGAAAATAATGACAATTGTTATTCACTTCCAGCACACGAACTCACCGTTCCCAGAACATCCACATTGCCAGAATCCGTAAATTACAGTAAGATTCATTGTCCTTTTTTTTATACAAACAATTGGTACATGCAAAGCGAATTAAAAGGAAGTAGGTAAAAGGTGTGTATTATTATTGTCTTACATAGGAACAACTTTATAGATACACTCAAAATAAAACCATTGTTAGATTTGACATGATATTATTTTTCAAGAAAAGATCATTGGGGTCATGATTGCAGATTTTTTTACCATGACAAGTAATACATTAACATATAATTTTCGAAAGGTAATTGTTTTCCTAAGATGTAATTCAGTAAATAAACATTTTTGGAATTCCTTAAGAATTTTTAAATGACAAAGAAGTACCTGTAAAGTATATTCTCCTGTTTTATATCCTCATAAGTAAAGGAAACGAAGTGCACATAAAATATTTTACGGAAAACAATTATAAATTATGGATTAATAACTTATAAACATTCACTTTTGAGTATAATAGTAACTGTTAAGTTTTAAATTATCTTTTATTGAAAAATATTAAAACATGTGAATTTCTTGCATTTCGACATTTGACAACTTGGGGTTTATTGATCGGACACAACAGCAGAAAAATAAACGTGTAAATAGATGATTTTTTTATGTCTATCAATTCTTTGGATGTATGTTTATGTTTTGATATATAGTTCTTCTTTAATCTTGGGCACATTGAGTGCCGAGTATAGAACTAATTTTAAACAGTAGTCTACTTAGCATTGGCGCTAAAAAAATAATTCACTTAAACAACGTCAAAGTGTTTGGAAATGTTAATTCATGCTTCAAAAATAAAAGTGTGAAGCTTTATTTTGAAGTATTTTTACCAACTGTCAATTGAATAAATCATATTTACGATAATATTGAAAAAACAATGGCATTTGAATTTTCGCGCGGTTTGTGTGAAAGAAAAAAAGAGTTTTCAATGGGCGTCTTCGGTATTGTTGCTTAGAGGTAAGCAAAAGAGGTAAGCTAATGGATTATGTCAAAAGATGAGGAATATTGTCCTGTGTTATTGTGGAATGGGAATTCTTTATAAGAAATGACGAAATCACTTACAAACGATAAATTCTGTCAATTTGTGTAAAAGTATTTGAATATACACCTACACACCGGAAGAAAAGGGGAAAACAAAACAGAGAATTATACAAAACAAAAATAACAACAAAAAAGCAAAAAGCAAGACAGAAAAAATCAAACAAACAAAACTGAAGAAGAACAAAGCAATATCATTTTTGCAATGTTCAGTTAAAGACTATAATAATGAGGATTATTTTTATTTAACAGATCTTTATGTGGATTTTCTTTTGTTTGCAAATGTAAATAATAATAAGCTACTCTGAGCATATGAATACAATTTAGGAAATCGGAAAGGATTTTGTCCCAAATACATTTCGAAAACTTAACTCATTTTTTTAATAGATATTTTTTCCACTTCGAATGTTCATGTTATATTGAACTCTCTGACGTTAATACACTAATACACTAATACACAAGTAAATAAAGCGAATTCTATCGTGAAATCGCGTCCTTCGAGAGGAAAGATATGGTAGACTTAGCATGTATGGCTTGTAAAATGTGGAAGTAGGTGTCCGTTTCACTTTTCTACTGAGCTCTTATTATAAATAGAATACTTTGTTTCTGAACAGAAATCACTGTATTAATAAACCAGGTTGTTTGCCTTATGCACAAGGGTTCGTTAAATTTCAGATAAATATTTCTGCCACCCAGGCATCTAACATAATTCAAAGCAGCAAGCTTTACTTCTTAATCACCAATTCATTTTCTAATTCAAAATTATCTTTTCTTTTTGCTTTGTTTTGATGAATTAAGATTGATGTACTCTACATAACATTATTGTAGTTTTTGATAAAATTATGCCAATTCATGTCTCAGAGCAGTTCCGAGTTTGGCTGTCTCGAATAACAGAAAGCTACGCCAGTCAGTATCCAGTTGCAGATACGCTGAAGAGACCAGGAGGACGGGAATGAGGCAAGGAGGGACCCTGTATTGCTTTTGTTTAAATCACACCTTCCTCCTCAGATCTAGCATTAAGCTTGTATTTTTTTTTCAAATGAAGTGGTAAAAGCACTCATATATATCGCATTTTACTTCATTCTTGTATATTATACAAAACTAAGTCGAAATTGTTAAGCGTGAGTGTTTGTAAAATAATTTTCCTAATAATAAATGCATGTAATAAAATAAACGGCACAGTTGTCTGTTTATTTTCAAGATGTAGCAGATTGTAAGGGAAGCTGCACTTCAATGTTGCCTACAAATTCAAATATATATATTTTTTTTCATATTAGTTTGGCATTTAAAGATTCCAGAATCCAGATGATTTTTCTTCTGCTTTCGATCCAAGAAATGTGTATTGCTACCAATCACCAAACAGGGGCTGTTTCTTTTTTATCATGTTCTAATGGCAATGGTTCCTGAGAAAGGATCACTGTACAGGTAAATTGATTAATGTTTAAGGTGAAAGGGGTAATTACTAAATAACAATAAGAATGTTACAAATGGCACGAATGCTAGGCAGTATAACATTTAGACAAAACCGACAAAATGTACAAAATATTGAAAGTTGAAGAGAGTGATTTTCTGTTAAAACAGCTTATCAAAAAAATACAAATAAATGTAATTTTGACAAATAATAAATAACTTTAAAAGACATCAAAAAAGACTTTTACCTACTCGGATTAAAGTGATAGTTTCCTAACATATAATCGCTTTTTTCATATAACATCAGAGTTAAAGTTGGCAGTAATAAGAAATTAGAAGGAGGAATGTTAAGCAAGTCATCTAATAAAACCCCAGTTATTTCCTACAGTAGAGTTATCTTAAATGATTCACTGGTAGTGTTTTATTTAAATTTGTTAAAATCCTGATTCCAGGGCTCAGGATGGGGTATCCATCCATCCCGGTATTATCCCGTACCCTGTCACTAAAGTCTATGTAACATTTTTTTCCCACTGGAGAAACATTTACATAAAAGCTTTGGCTTTTAAATGTTTTCTTTTTCATGCTTCATTATGCTTATACCGTTCCTATTTTGACGTCATGTCGTAAAAGTTACCTAATACCTCGACCGTGTATAAATTTACAACTTAGTGGGTATATGTAATCCACCTCCTTCAAGTGACAGGTTTCAACCAATCGTAAGCGAGGATTTCGTCGATAAATCAACAGAGGTGGGATAAATCTTGTTTCTATACAGCAAAGTAAGGTATGTCCTTATGCCCAAGCGTTTTGTTGATGTTCCTTCTAAACTTGAGTCCTAGAGTTTAATGACATCATATTACGACGCCATAATGTGAACTGGCTATTGCATGTGGTTTGAGAATTTGAAAACATGCCATAACATTTTCTGTGCGGTAGGTAAAGTACTTATGGGTTCAATTAGATAATTTTCCATGGAAAACTCCATACATTGCCTGATTGGCATAGAATTGCAATAGCGTGATCTGAAATCAAATTTCTGAAGGGTTTTTTTTTTTTCAATAAGTGGTGCAAGTGTTGCATGAAATGGAGTCCCTATTTTTCGAGATCACCGTAGGTGTTCAGATATACAACGGAATCAAGTGAGTTTTTTTTCGGTGCAAAACTTTTTCTGTAAATGCTTAATAATTAATTCATAGGGTAACATGTATTAGGTTGAAATTTGCACGAGGATAATTGCATCAATATTTCAGGGTCCTAAAGGGACCAAGAGCCCCATAGAATATTTTCGAAAGAAATGGGTTGGGAAACTTAGAAATAACATATTGTCTAGAAAAGATAAGCAAAAACAAGACAACCTATTTAATTGAGAAAAGTATGGAGGGAGTCGAGCACATCAGCATTAATTATTAATACAGTCTAATATCTTTGTTCTCTACTAATGTATTGAAGAGTTTTCTAAAATGGTTACATTTGAGTCTCAAACACCTTTTTTTGGAAATTGCAAACTGCATATATTTTTTTGCAGTTAGTATTTTATTTACAATATAGCTATATGAAGTGACAATATAAACGATTATGTTTTTTTTTTAATCCACATTTCTATATGCATATAAAATAAATGCTGAAAATATAATTTAAAAATCACAGGAAGTGAAGCATTTTCGTCAGTGATATGGAGATGAGGGCACAGAGTGTAAGATAGAATCTACAACCAGGGGCACCTCCGTCAGGTAATGTTTTAGTTCAACATTTTACAGATAAGAACACAGCTGAGGCGTCACTTTTTTAGGAGATGAATACTATCCCCACCAAAAAAAAACAGGGCGAACATTATTTTGTACTAAATTATCCAGGGCTAAACTATTTCGTATCTTGAGAAATTGATATTGAAACAGTTTCTACGCAAATTTTGACGATTTAAAATATAACTGCTTAAAGTACATATAATTCATATCCTGAAATAAATAGGTTATTAATTGTTTCAAGGCCACCTACGCCCAGACCATCAGGAGCAGCTACCGGTACTAAAAAAAGTAAACCTACCACTACAACAGATGTAAGATAAAATGAAGAACAATTCATTTAAAATCAAGAGAAAAAAGGAGGAAAGTGACTATAAAATATGTATAATGAAAAGATAAATTTGCTAATAAAATAATCGATACATTGGGAACACATCACATCACCAGAGAGTGTTTCTTTCCTTATATCCTGACAGAGCACGACCAGCCTATCATGATAAAATTAGAAATTAATATATTGAAAATTGTTATAATATGCATATACTTGTTCTTTTTTGGTAAATCTTATTGTCTAGGGAAAATCATTGTGTTGTATCATGTTTTAAACTTGAAGGAACATAATGTTAATGGCTGGTATTCTAAATGCATAGAAATTATAATTTCAGCAAATCAAAATTTAATAAGACAAAGAACTGTTGCCAACTGACTTTAAATTTCTGTCAAGGTATTTCTTAGATCTTTGTTTGATATGTTTTAAAGTTTTATTTACATGAATAAAATTCTTTTGGAGGTTTGAATTGAAATCTTTTGTTGTGTTTGTAAAGTTTACATGTTCTTTTCGTAATAAATTGGTGCCATTATGTATTGAAGATTGTTATGTATGTAATGGATATAATATTGAACAAAACATGCATACATTTAGAAGATAACCCATCACAAAAGATTCCTTGCTATTTGAGGACGTTTCTGTACAGCTTGGGCTTCTCAAGTCTTTATTCCTGGCACATTTCAATTATCTCTAATAATATTTTGCTGAATAAAATTGCACACTTCATCGTTTGAAAATACATACAATATGTATACATATTTTTCTTTTCGTTGACGCTGTGAAGTTTCTTTCTAATTAATCATGACAAGAAGTACACTTTAGGTACTACCTGTCCACATTTTGATAATTAGGATGGTTTAATCATAATTAATAAGTATTTGCTAAAATATTACCAATGCATTCTTTTATTAGATTATAAACTGAAAAGTGATATTTAAGTGAGAAAATGAGGGTTTTTCATTTTTGTTGGAATTCTTGTATTTTAAACATATGAATCTCAGTCTTTTAAGATTTCCCTAACATAAATTTAGAAAAAAATATCTGAAAAAATAACTTCCGATTGGATGGTGTTTTTCAACTTTTTTTTTTTGTGCTTCAGAAAGAAAGAAAGAAATTTTCAAAATAAGTTATGTAATTTAGCTTGCATTTAGTTGAAAAAAAATGATTGTAACACTCGTCTTTTAAAAAATGAACCAAAAACTTTTTATTAATCAGTTATTTGCAAAGCAGATAAATATGTTTGAACTGTATGTTATGAAAGATAACTCCTGTTGATCGTGTATATTGTGTATCACCATTTCCAATTTGACACATTTAATAAAAAAATTGAATTTACAGGTCCCCAATATATGACTGCAGACACAACCGGGTTTCATTATCCTTAACTAGGAGATGTGAGGAAAAAAAGTCTGCACTTTCTTACATAAGAAAAGTATTCTTTAATGGAAGATTAATTTTTAAATATATTTTAGCCATTTGAAAATCATTAAAGTTCTGTTAAAAATGTCAAAAAAAGGAAAGAACGCCGCACCCTTTTTTGAGATAATAAAGAATTGGTAAATCATTATTGTCTTCTATCACATATGTTTGATTTTTAGATGTCATCAGAGAAAAATGCTGTAAAGATGCTACACAGGCTATTCTAAAAACAGCTGATAAACCTATTGAACGACAATTATTTAATGTTATCTTGATAGCGACGCCAATATAACGAATAGTATTGACTTGCCTCTATGGATCCAAGCGCCCGTTTTGAGTGCATTATGAAGCATTATAAAGAATGATAGGTTTTAAAGAATGATGTCATCGAAGTAAGAATCTTGGCAAGAATAAAAAAAACTAAAATAACAAATTTTCCAAGGGACAATGATATGTATGATTTTTTTTTCAAAGATAATCAGCTTAAAAACTAATGACGTTTCCACCTCATACACAACCATTTCCGTCGATGAATTAAGGTCCAGACGTTTTGATATCAGTGATATCTGGGGGTTTTTTTTCATGAGAAATGGAACTGGATGATTTGCTTAATTTGTCATTTGCAAAATTGTTTTGCTAAAAAACATTTTATTGTACACACAAGTACTCTGAAGTCGACATCAAAAAATATATACCTGCGATTCTGATTGACAATGTCTATGTTGTTTTTTGAAGTCCAGTTCTTCCACCAATTTATTGGAATTCCATGGGTTGAAATCGTGCCCTGTTATTAGCAAACCTATTTTTGTAATCATATGAAGCAGAAATTGTGCTAAATCTTATACGTGAAAAGAAGAAATACTGTTAATTCCTAATTGTATTTTCCCTTCTTATTTCGATGCAATATATCCTGGCAGGATTAAGTTAAATGATACCACAGAGTCTGAAACATCTTTTTTAAAATATTTGGAAATTTAAATTTTGCACAACTGTTAAGGCTTGCTATGAGAAATCAACGGAAAATAGAAATGCAAAAACGGGTATTGTTTTTAAAAATGAATTTATTTTTATTCAGCTCTTTTAATATCACAGAACTTAAATAATTATGGAAAAAGCATAGTATTACCTACGCTTTACTGCATGAAGTATGGTCCCATCGATGGACAATCACGAGATCAATGCATAGTATGTATACTGAATATAGATCATTAACAAATTTCAATATCGCTAGGGCATACCTTATTTGAAATTAAAACTGCAAGCTATTAATTTTTTCTGTATACTTTGTGCTTTCTGGAAAGTGCTGCTGCTTTGAATAGAATTCACGTTTTCATTATTAAATTTTCAGGTTTTAATATTTAAAATTTCAAGAAAATAGGCCCAGGTCGAATTATGTTTGACTTTTAGCAAATATTTTATGTACTTATAAAGTCACCCTCTTGATTTAAAGAAAGCAGCAGCACTTTTCAAGTTGATGAATATATCCTTTATTTATATTCAGAAAATGATTTAGGTTTATTTAGTGTATGCCCTTGCAGGAGAACAATTTAATGAGGCACCTCGATGTAAAAATATACCAAACCAGAACATAAAAACACGACACAATTATTTAAATACATTCTCAAGATAGTTAATGAATAATCGAACTAAACAAATGGAATACGTTGGTATTAATAGCGTATTTAACGCCTGTAAATACGCGGGTATGTGTAGGCAGCACATGAGTCAGAATTCGGCGAATTAACACTTTTTAAATAAAATGTAACACTAATAAATCGGAAAAGTCATGGATAAATCTTTTGATATCATTATGCATTCTATAGACTTCAATGGGACTTATACTACAGGGGGCACTTTACCACGACGTCACCACGTGACGTCTATAATTTGAAAATATACTATAATAAAAAAGTGAAAAGTTCAACACTACCCTGGTGATACTTAATTTCAATTTGTAATGATAGTTATGTAAAAACATCTTTGTACCATGAAAAGTGCTGCTAGAATCCTACTGTCCTATCAGAGAAATAATTATTCAACACTTTCGGAGGAAACCTTCCCAAAATTTTTTACATTTGTCCATAATATCGAGAAAAAAAATGCATCAATTCCCGTAAACCATACGATTCTAGCAGCACTTTCCAAAAACAATAGAATAAGAACTTAAGCTAGAAACAAAAATTAAGTTCAAAGTATGCGGCGTAGTGTTGAACTTTTGCATTTTTTTTATAGAGGAAAAGCTGATCGGCCAGTAAACACCCTTTCTGCTTTTATTTTACGAAGAAACTGTAGAGTTATATTAGCATACCCTATTCATAAGCTTTATTCCCACATGAATAACACATGATATTGATTCAAAATGCTTTTAAACTCCGATTTCTTGTGTTTGTTTATATGAAGACTCTTTACATTTCACTTTCATTCTGCTACTGCATGATCAACAGTAATGACGTCACGGGTTGGGTATTAAACCCCGTAATAAATACAGAGACCCAGAAAGGACAAAAGTCCATTTTATATAATTCCTCTGCATATTTTGATCCAATTTACGACCTCAAACTAATCTTACATATCGATTTTAAGAAATTGTTATCTCTGAAACGTCACGTCATATAACTTACTATGACGTCATATCATACAGGTCAGTTGAATTTTTGGTTGTAACCTTAACATACCTCCGTAACATTCTGTTTTATAATAAAACGAAGTTTTCATTGTTAAAATATTCCTCAATCTGCCTCTCACAGCACATGAAATACGCCATCTTTACCAAAATGATGTCATGATTGACAAGTTCATCGAGATCAGGGATTTGTTTATAACCAGATGTATGGGATTTAAATAGCAACTTTTTAAAATGCATTGATAAGTTTTATTGTTGTTTTTTATGCTAATGCAGTTTAAAGTTATAAATAATTTCATTTTCTGGTATTATGAGGAATACATAAAGTCATATTTTAGTGTGACGTCACAGTAAACTTTTTCCGTAAAAATTAGGCCCCGCCTCCTTATTTCAGCCTTTGCAATGCTGCGATGTGCATTGAAGAGCGGAAAAAATTCTAAATTTTTCCGCATAAGTAGAATTTTAGCAAGGATTTAATTTTTGCTTTATTAGCGAGGGTCCTGGGGGTCGCTAAAATTGAATATCGCTAAAAGTTAATTGCATTTTATTTGCTTCTTTAGTTAGCATTTTAAAGTCTCTAAAATTACCTCTCGCTAAAAATAAATTACCGATTTTTAAGAAGAAATCGCTAAATTTGCGACTAGCTAAAATTTCTACTTATACGGTATTCGTTTTTTTTATTATATATTGATCTTAATGAACTATGATTTTTTTTTCAACTTTAATCTTTGATAAAAATTAATAATAAAATTCAATGTGTAGAAAGAAATATGTAGTGCCGCTGATGTAAAATATTTTTCCTTCATGAAATTAAGAATGAAGAACATAATCAATTGAATCAGTTTTTGTATAGAAGAATAATGGATAATATTTGATTACCCATTCAAAATATTGCATGCATGGAAAAAGATATATATTTTAAAAATACAAGCTTTTAACACAATGAAACCTGTTTTATCCAACATGTACATGGAGACAGATTACAAATGTATGTGACGGAATAAACATGTTGGAGAATTGCATTGTGTAAAGACTATGCTCATTCCTTAAAAAAATAATAATTCAGTGACGGAATTCACAGTAAGGATGATTGTACAGGTGTCGGATTATTCAGGTTCCACTGTGATATCTTTAACAATAAAGCAATCTTTATATTAATTATCCGTCCAGGCATCCTCATTTATCAGCGTTTGTAAAAAAGAACGAAATATCTCTACTTTCACAAATTTATTACAACACATATAATGTACATCTTCTACTAAATACATTGAAGAAAAGAAAACTAATTGCTTATTGTTTTAAAGAAAAGCCCCCAACCTTTTTTATAATCGAAAACATATTTGTTTACAAATTTTCTAACTTGATGTCAATCGTTATTTTAAAAAAAGAAACCCGTGATTATGTTTCATCTAAAATCGTCTCTAGTATCAGAAAGGGTTTGCCTGAGGGGCTGTTCTTCTGTTAAAATGTAAGAAAATAAAATAAAATAATGCTTGACAGAAATAAGAGCATACTTTTCTAATAGAAATCTCCAATAAACATTAAAACTTTTCACGGAAATACAAAAAGAAAAGTAATGCTAATTGAGATTAATTGAGATTTACCTACTGACGTTTCACCAACATCATAGTCCTCACTATTCTGGAATCAATCGTTACTGCAGGATACCACGGTCTCTTCCACTTTGCCGGGTACCATGGAGCATTAAGGAAGGTGTAGGTACAGGCATTAAACCACCAGCCCCCTCTAGTCTCACTGAGAGTGGCGCAGTTTATATCATATTTGTCGTTATCCCTGTCTCGTGTTGTAAAGTACATACCAGACAGTTTTCTTTTAGAACTCCCAGGATTTATCATTCTTTCTCCTGCAGAATTAGAGAAAATATATAACAGAGATAATGATTACTACATGTAATAATTTATTTACATCATAATAATATCATTCTTAATTTTATTTATTGGTTCCCTGTGTTTTGATTTGAGGAGAACAACTTCAAGTAAAAATTTACTGATCGATACATTTTTCAATCAGTACTACTTCCTAGACAGCAGGAATGGGGTAATTTAATAAAGTAATTGTAATTTAGTGTAATTAATTACATTTTTCTAAGTAATTGGAAGTAATTTGTATATGAGCGAGCCTTCAATTGCAAGTAATTGAATGTATTTAAATACATTTCACAAAAGGTCATGTATTTTCAATTACTTTTCAATTACATTTCAATTACTTTTTTTTTCAAAATGAAAGTTTATATTTAAAAAAGGTGTCTTATACTGATACATAGTTTTATACTGGTGGGTTTATATGACTTATTCCCATGTTTTTTTTTTAAATCTCAGTTATCCCTATTCCCACTTATTATCAGCAATTAGACTAACTTTTTGATTTACCGGTATTCTATTCATTTTAAGATAGAAAATAATGAATGGAATTATGATAGATATCATTTATTTCCTTAAAAAAATGGATTTGAGAAAGAAACAAAAAAGATCTTGCCAAACACCATACTGGTGTAGCATGGGCTTGTGTTTGTACAATAAATAATTGTCTCATAATGTTTAATTTGTTTATACAGTGTGTAACACTCATTATAAGGTAAAGGTCTAATTTTGACTAGGTGTGAACCCCTATCACACCCAAGAACAACAACACTGAATGAAAGTTCGAATTCGATTGCTATAAAAAAAATCTTATTAATTTTTTTTTTATAAAAATAAAACTAGAAGTAATTGAAATATATTTAATTACATTTGTCAAAGTAATTGAAAGTAATTAATTACATTTGAAAAATTCAATGTATTTGTAATTGTAAGTAATTGACATATTTATCAATGTATTTGAAAGTAATTAATTACATTTCAAAGTAATTGACCCCAAGCCTGCTAGACAGAACTTTTAAACTACATGTATTATAAAATACCTAACTGTAACCTCAAGTCTATTTTAGCTAAATTATAGATACTTAAAATGAATTAAAACAAAACTAGCGACAAATAGGACTGACGGAATAATGTATTCCTACGTTGCACAGAAACAATGGATGGTATGGATGTCTCAAAGAGAAACAATTTAACACCTTCGTAATTGGAATTATAAGAACTAAACGTTCTTTTTTTTCAGAATTTATTGATATGTAAAATTTGCCTTTTTACTCACAACTTTACATAAAAATTATCAGTTTGTGAGTAAAAGGGCAGTGCAAGTATGTTAAAGCTACAACCAAATATTCCATAACTATCGATCAGTATTTAGCAGAGTGAAAATGAAACAGAATTCACGAGAATTCATGTAAACAAACATATATTGGAGTTTAAAAGCATTTATCATGAATATCATGTCTGAATCATGCAGAAATAAAGCTTATGAATAAGGAATGCTTATACATGTCCAGTATTTTTTCGTATAATGAAACAGGCAATCTCCTCCGTTGTTCTTAACAAAATAGATTCAACAGTTCAACACTACGCTGCATATTTGGAATTTTTTATTTTGTTTCTTTCGAAAGTTCTTATTCTACAGTTTTTTTGTTTGTTTGTTTGTTATTTTGTTTTGTTTTTTTTTTATTATTATTTATTTTTTTTTGCTAGATTCTTATGTTTTTTTTTTAGATAATATTTACAAAATATTTAAAAAATTGTGCAAGTTGCATCCGAAAATGTTTGATAATTATTTATTGTGATAGAAAAGGGTTTTAGCAGCATATTTCATGGTACAGCAATTATTTTACATAACTGTCAACTTCTTTTTCCGTAATAGTTAAACAGTTATTTATGAAACATTATCAGAAAAATCAAGCGGAATAAAAATGGGGAGCAATTGTAGTTACTGTTTGTTAAAGATAATTTAGCACATTTTTTTATATGTTACATATATAATTTACTTTTTCTTTTTAGCTATTTGACAATGACCACTTCAATGATTGTGGAATTCGTGAACTTTACCTACGGTGTACAAATGATATCCTGAAATAATCAACTATTAAATTAGCTTAGAATCAAGGGAATATCAGATAAAAACGTATAATTATGTGTCCCTTTTTTCAACAACGTGATAATATTTCAATGCAAAGAATTAAATGATGGTATACGTGATTTTAACCCCTCTTTAGGACAATAACATGAATACACCTACCTAAGGTTCCCGTGGCAGGTCCTGCAAGAAATAGTTTATATTTCGCTCTTTCGTCAGAGATAGAGAATGTGTCGTACATTTCATACAGTGTTGTACCATTATGAAGAGTGATGGACACATAAAGGGATGAGTTCCGCTCTTTTGTTAATTGATGGATTATGTCATTTCCTGTATTAAGATACATTTTAAATCAGCTGAAAATCCATTGAAATACAATGAATTCTATTTAAGATATAAATATATCGTGATAAAAAATCAAATCATTTTCCTCGGTTATAGATGTTGGTGCTAAATTTAATCTTATTAAGACGTTGCCACTGATAGATTTTTTCTCTTTTTTTCTTATCATTTTTAAGTAATCGATTCATGACATGTGAATATCGTAGAACACATATTACCTTGTCTTAAATTCAGATCTTTATTACGCTCTAATTTTTTAAACTATCAGTTCCTATTTTGAATACATTTTCACTTACCACCCCAAACATTCTGTTCCGGGTAACCAAAACCATTTTTGTATTCCGTCCAGGTCCTGTTAAATCTAACGGATCCGTCTACGCGTTTCTGGATGGCCTTTGCAAATTAACATAAAAAACAATTCAATTTCTTGTTTCGAACAATCATGAGAACTATATGTTATGATAGAAACTCAAAATATTCAAATTTATTTTATACCTAATGTGTATCACTTAATATTACTGTTTATTTAAAGCAATTGTTTGACCCGTGATCCGACTTTTCAGATCATCACACTGCGGTTTTCTAAATCCTTATCACATCTTTCTAAAACTGATGACGTAATACGCATAGGCATGACACAATTTTTCTTGCGCATCAAAAAGTCTCTTGTAATTATCTTTTTTTATTGATAATTCTTACACTGATCAATAAAGTTATATTTTGCCATATTAAACTATTTATAATGGAGTAATAAATTTATCATTATAACAGTAACTATCTGAAGAGCCGCTTCGCGTCTCATTTGATCTGATTATCCGCGCCTGTGATCGACGTGATACGACTCTTCGGATCAAAAACAATGCAAGTTATATTATGTACTTTTAATTAAGGAAAAACCTACCGTCCACCCTCCTTCCATAGTAGTCATATCACAGTAAACACGGACAGGACTGGTCATGGCTTAGCGATAGGGGTATATTTCATATACCCCTGAATTAATGTATCCATCTGATTGAGATCCTTACAGTCTACAGGAATAACTAAAGCAGAAAAAAATACAATCTTTCATCATAACTAAAAAGAATCGGGGATTATATAATGTATATATACAAGTAATTAGAGTATACATATAATATCTACAGTACCGACCAGACCCAACCTGACACCAAAGCAGTCCCAGAGCAGTCCCCGGGACTGCTTTGGGACCGCTCTGGGACTGCTCTGGGACCGCTGTGGGACTGCTCTGGGACCGCTATGAAAAGCAGTCCCAGCAGTCCCAGCTGCCCCTGGGACTGCTTTCTGGGACTGCTTTGTTCACTCATGTGTGACAAAGGTTCTGAGTGACATGATAGCTCCGCCCCCTTGTGTATTCTGAATTTGCAGGCTCCCTGTTGTTTTGTTTACTTGCAGCAGAGAGGAGTTTAAACTGTTTAATAAGCAAGGATTTCTTATAATCTTTTAATACCTTGAGTTTACATGTATTATAGTTAATTTATAGTTTTAGGGACTGTATATTTACACAAATGTAATATAAAAAAAATTTTAAAATAAAATTGTTCAATAAGAAAGTCAGGAGGAGATTTTTATTTCTAAAATATATAAAACTTCAGGCTCATGAGAAAAATATTTACATGTAGATTTATTTTATTAGTAAATCTAAAATTAAATACTGAAAATTTGCATTTGGCACTATTTAAAAAATCATTACATTTGGATATAAGATATTTTAATTGATAAGGCAACACTTTTTACAAGCACCACCGCTGAAAGAGTATTCCATGCAACCCTCAAATAAAAATCTAACAGTTTATTTTATGACATGAAATAAAATTATGCCACCATTCTTCCGTAACATAAGCAATGTGAACAATTATACGGGAATTTACATTTATAAATAAATTATTAAAAGAGTAAATAAAAAAAAATAAATAAAATAACAGTTGAAAATACCGGGAATTGTGATTTATTTCTTTTTTGTTTTGCTTTTGTTTACCAGCTTGCCGATAAAGTGTTTAAATAAAATGGTATAAACACCTGCGGTTTCAATCGCCTTTGGGCAGAAAATCAATCATGCATGTTATTTGGGTACACTATCAGTGTTACACATCATTAAACATGCTGCTCAATTAACAATGACCCTAATTTCAATCTAGGTAAAAAAAAATGTAATGCAAAAAAAAAAAAGATAAATGAAATGTGTATAAATTTCTTTCAAGATTAATTAATGTTGAACATAATCTTAGGATTCTATACTGGTCACTAATACAATTTACAAATAAAACAATAAATTTTAAACTAACATGTCAGTAAAGAATAATCAATACTGAAAAATATTACTTGGCAAAATTAGCAACGAATTTTTCAAAAGCCCTAATACTTAAAAAAATGCCTTTAGAGCATCCCGATAGTATTGAATTCGGCCATCATATATTTATAATGATTAGATCTATTTAAAACTAATTCTGGTTAAATATAATTAATTCAATTTTGATTTTCTGTATAGAAAATAAATATGGGAGCCAGTATTAATCACAAAAAAACCAAGATAATTGTGATTAAATATTCATGTTCAGTGTAATTCATTTATGTAGGTGTGTAAGCTTTCTTCCTTCAATAAATATTATTTCATATTGTTTCAAATCTATGCGTGTACCGCTCATACATGTAAATGACCTTCGCATTGAAAGGAATCCTGGCAGACTGCTCAACAAAAATTCAGCTGCCTTTTATAACTCCATTGTTTATTGGAAATCTCATTTCTGGAGTTAGCCCCGCCCATTAAATTAATAAACCCTGCTGATGGGACTGCTTTCTGGGACCGCTGGACTGCTGGGACCGCTGTGGACTGCTCTGGGACCGCCGTGGGACTGCTCTGGGACCGCTGCGGGACTGCTTTAGCAGCTCCAGGTAGACAGTCCCCGGACTGCTGGGACTGCTTTGTGTCAGGTTGGGTCTGGTCGGTACTCTGGCATTAAATAAAAGGTTAAATGTCGAAACTAAATTTTAAAGCACATGCACAATGCAGATTATGTTAAACTGTTCCTAATTAATTAAAATCATTTTTCTAATTGCTATAAAATCTCTGATCTATTATATGATTAAAAGTATTTTTAAGCTAAATAGAATTATTTCCAATTCTCTGTTGATAATACAAACATAATTTTATATCTTATTGAAAGGAATGTTTAAGAAAATTACATTTGTAGACTGAATATCAACCATTTTGGAAAATGTTTATTAGTAAAGATGTAGTAAAATTATTGGGAAGTAAGTATTTCTTTTGTGATTATTTTGTCATTTACAAGCTATAGTTGTCCTATAATATAAAAATGAATACATTACCGCTAAGCTAAAATGAATATTATTCCTGGAAACTTTATCTCTTGTATTTCACAAGTATATCTTATGAAATACTAAAGAAAAAGAAAAGAAAAATAGTGGAATCACAAAAAATAAGTACATCAATCCAAAACTATAGGTTATTCAAATAGGATAATAGGAGAAAAAATCAGCAAAAACAAGAGCACTACTTAGAATAAATAATGTTGAAAATAAATTTGTTTATACCACATTGAACAGTAGTGTCATTGAAAATATATCTTGCATATAAATATTCATATACCTCTCAGACCTAAAAGTAATATGATCAAAGCCAAAGAAACGTTTTAAATGATTTGTGGTTGATTTTAGACAGAGGAAGTTGCCGGACCGGCCGAGTGGGTAGAGTGTCTGCTTTAGAGTCATGGAGTAAGGAGCTGATCTTTACGTCGCTGGTTCGATTCCTCCTTGTTGACATTGAGACGGTTCCTCTAAGGATGAGACCTTGTAAATCGAGGTCCCATGTCAAGATCCATCAATGCCCAGTAGCCCCCCATTGCCGAGTATAGGAATGATTTTGCAGCTCTTCCTCGGAATTGGTGGTGTATCCTTGTGAGTGAAAATTCTTCAGAGGGACTTTATAGACAAATAACCGAAGCGAGCAGACAGACAAAATAAACCAAAACAAATATACTTACAGTTATCAGAGTAGTATCTCCAGCCAGCCTCATCAGACATCTCAGACGTTAATTTTCTCTTGTGGGTACGACATTTTTTCATCTTACTGTTAAAACCAAAGAAGATGCACTCTCTTTGACATATTGCAGCACACTTAGCGAGTGAGTGAGAATTGTATTCCCCTAAAAAATCGTTATTTGATTTGTTATCATTAAATTCCAGTTTCGCATTAAAATTCTGAGAAATAATGATAGCTTTGGATAAAGCTATGAAGCTGACAATTAAAGAGATAATACGCTGATTGCTCATTTTCTTCCTTCAATTTTTTTAAATTAACTGCTGCTTTCCTGTGAAATCTGGCGAAATAATCTGTCAGCCGACAAAAATATATATCAGAACATTGATCAATGATGAAAAGGGATTGGTTAAATATTACGTATTCTGTATTTTACGATTGTTTAAGAATTGAATTGATTTTATTGAAGTTAACCAAACTATTAAAAGTGTGTTGTTTATCAAATACCCCATGCCTCTAATTTAAGACCTGATTGCAGAGTTCATAGTGGAATATATTTACATATGGTTTTGACATATAAATGGGAATTTCTATTGTTAATGAATTATACGTAGTCAATATACCGTATAAGCAGAATTTTCAGCGAGGATGGAATTTTGACATTATTAGCGAGGGTGCATAGATCGCTAAAATTGAATACCGCTAAAGAATAATTGTGCTTCTTTGTAATAGCTTCTTTGGTGAGCTTTTTTAAATCGCTGAAATAACATATTCCTTAAAAAAACAATTTTTAAGGACGAATCGCTAAATTTGCGTCTCTCTAAAAAATTTTTATACTGTATTCAAGTGTCGCTTTGAATGACAAAATATTTTTTTCCCATATACAGTCTTTAAAAATTAAATTCTGCTTCACATGGTTTCAAAATAAATCTGCTTTAAACAGGTTATGATTGATATATATGGAAATTCATAAAGACTAATGAAAGACCTGTTCTCCAAAAACTACGTATAAATATAAAAATCTTATCAACGTCACCTTCCGAGTACTTTTTGTTTAATTTTATTTAATAATGTTGCAAATGACCAGTGAGAAGGTGAGAAACTTTGAAAGTTTTATTTTTAAGGACATACGATCTGTGATTGTGAATATTCCAAATCACAGGCTTTTTAAACCTACACGTTTTACTGAAGATAATGCAGCTAAAGGAATTAGTTTTTTTCATCCAATCTTCGATATGTCAATAAATGAATTGGCGTAGTTTATGAAGGTAATATTCTTAATCACTAAAGCGTCCAGTCTTGTATTCCACTATGGTTCATGTAATAGACTACACTGCGGATTTCCTGCAAATATATATAGACCATTACTTCCAAACTTTTCAATTACAAAATACATGGC
>NW_026933575.1:0-58902 GCF_032062105.1 Saccostrea cuccullata | reverse complement strand
GCAATAATCAGAAGTGCCCCCCACCACATATGAACCCCTGACCCTAGGTTCACACATTGCATAACAACTGTGAACGATAGTATTGTTCACCCGCCTACCTCCAAGTCAATTTTTAAAAAATAACCAATTCGATGGATTTTTAATATGTTTTATAGATAATTATATGGATTTTCATAAAACATTACTTCTTTGGGAAAACAAAGAGAGATAACTCTATAATTTTGGTTAAACTTTTTTTCACTATAGAAATCAACGGAAAACGGAAAATACTTTTACAACATCTTAAAACATTTTATGCCCAAATTGCTATTTATATTTAACTAAGTGGTTCCAAAATGTAGGCGGGAATCGAGAGTTAGCGTGCGTATTTCTTTTTGAAAAGGCACTCTTGCTTATCAAAAATGTTTGATTAATACCAAGGAACTGATTTCAAATAATTCATTTCCAGTATATAAGTCGAGCCCCCCCCCCAATGGTATTCATAACCCAGGGGCCTGGAAATTCACAATCCTGGAAGAAGAGCCCTTGCACATCATAACTATATAGGTAGTTTATTTGTTTATTAAACAGGAGCAGAGAAGAAGATTTTCAAAGAATTAATGCATTTTCACTATATAATCAATAGAGCACCATCCTAACAGCAGAACCCCTGACCCTAGGGCCCTAAAATTTACAATTTTGGAAGAGGACGCATGCTGATAACAATCATGCCAACAGTTTGACTGCTTGATGTCCAGGAGTAAAGAAGATTTTTAGAGATTGCACTAATTTAAGTGGTTTTGGCTCCACCCCCAGACCCCAAGGGACAGGGACCATGAAATACACAATTTTTGTTCCCCTTCACCCAATGATGCTATATGCAACAAGAGGCCCAGGGGCCACAGCGCTCACCTGAGCACATCAGGCTTGAATTTATCCCCCCTCCAGGCGTTCATCATTTGAACAAATTAGAATCTACACTACCTGAGGATGATTAAATATAAATATCACTAATCATAGCTTTGCCCCAGGGGTCTTGATTTGAACAAACTTGAATCTACACTACCTGAGGATGATTCCACATGAGTTTCATCTTTCCGGGCCCACTGGTTTTGGAGAAGAAAATTTTTAAAGATTTTTCCTATATATTCCTATGTAAAACTCGTGTCGGCCATTTTGGCCCCACCCTTGCCCCAGGGGTCATGATTTGAACAAACTTGAATCTACACTACCTGAGGATGCTTCCACATGAGTTTCATCTTTCCTGGCCCAGTGGTTCTGGAGAAGAAGATTTTTTAAAAATGCCATTAATTTTTAACAAATTCATGATTATCTCCCCTTGGAAAAGAGCGTGACCCTTCATTTGAACAAATTTGAATCCCCTTCACCCAAGGATACTCTCTGCCAAGTTTGGTTGAAATTGGCCCAGTGGTTCTTGAGAAGAAAATGAAAATGTGAAAAGTTTACAACGACGACGACAGACAACGGACAAATTGTGATCAGAAAAGCTCACTTGAGCCTTTGGCTCAGGTGAGCTAAAAATTGGTTGAAATTGGTTCAGAGATTTCAGAGAAGAAGCTGAAAATGTTCAAATGTTAACGAACGACGAAAAACCGATAGCAATGGGTAAACTAAGTTTACTCAGGTGACCTTAAAAGACACAATTCTCGTCATTTTCTAGTCTTTAATTGAAAATTTTAAAATTGATCCTAACCCTAACTCTAACCTTAAATGATGTCAATGGTATTTTTGATCATAAACAGTGATGTTTTACTTTGTTGAATTGAACAAAGGGATTATTGAAATGGGTAAAAACAGTTTGTTGAAATGGGGAAAAACAGTTCGACGAGTTGTAATGCATTTTTCCTTCAAAATATGGAAATCATCACAAGCGACAGTTACGTTTATTAATCAGACTTACAGAATAAAGAATGTTAATAAGAGACATTTTAATCGATGGTTTCAGCAATTTTGGGCAGGTAATTGGTTACTGAATGATTAGCAGAGGACATGAAGAGAGAAAGAGATCGGACGGAAACGTGTGGTGTCTGGTGTTGTCAAAAAGACAGATGTACTCATAAATATTCACATGTCTCATGTGAATAAGACAAACTTAAATATTCACATGTCACATGTGAATATTTTAGTTTGTCTTGTGCTTCTGTTAAAAAAAAATGACAGAGGGCTTAATTATGAAAAGAGTGAGTGTATAATGGTACCAAAAATTCTTAAAGCTGACATGAATTCTTAAAAACGCAACATGTTCATCTATGTACGACTTGTTTCATAGCCGTATTCCGCCATATTTCTCTTAGATGCCTTGTCTCATTGAAACGATGTATACCCAATGCGCTCGTTACAGTTCATTGATTTTTTGGTTTGGGTATCGACTTGTGCACATCTCCGATGGTAAAGCATATGAGAACACATAAGGAAATCAAAACATTTCAAAACCACAATAAACAAAATAATAATCATTATGCATATTTCTGAATAATTATTGATTTGAATCAAAAGAAAAAAAATGCAAGTTTGGTGAGAAATTTAGATGTACGAGTACGTATTTTTACAGTGCGCCAATTTATGCAGAATAAACTTGAAATAAAAAGCAGTAAAATCTGCAACACATTTTGAAATTATTATCATTTGAATGACGCAAAACAACCAACGTCTTTGATTTGCAGACCCTATACAACTGGTGCATATCGAGAAAACGCCTCGAACGCTGTAAACGTACCCATACCTGGTAATAAGGTTACTGCATCGGTTCGAAGATGTGCACAAGTCAAGTGATATACACCCTGAATTCCATTTAATGAAATATGCATCACAAAAAAGAAAAAAACTCCGTAAAAGCTCAATAGTAGACAAACTGTCATTACTCCGTACAGACAAGCACGTCGATACACATAGTCCGTGCTAATCAGATTTTGGTCAGGGAAAATATCACAAGTGGAAAAAGAAGTTATTTGGTATTTGCGCGGATGAAGTGCGGGGGGGTTATAACTGCTGTTCATAAGCTATAATTGTGAATTGTCTATCTACATGTAGCTCTGATATACAACAAAGTCATGTATATAGTCTGCAGTTGGTTTGCGTCGCAAAATTCATTTGTCAGTTATAACTGAAAATTGTTGTACTAATATCAAATCTAAACCAAGTAATTTGATGTACAGCAATTATTTACTTCAGATCTTAAAAGCAATTAACCAGAATAATTTTTTTATGTGTACATAGATCTATACGTTCTTTAACACACAAAGAAATGCCATCCCCTGTTCAGATTGACATTTAGGCTTTTTATTTTTTTAGGCGGGGGTGGGGGGGGGGCGTGCAAAAATAATTGACATGACCTTTATCTAAATATCTTGGAAGACGGACATCTCTTCTGAATTTAATTTTGAAAATTTTATTATAAATGTGTCACTCCGACCACAATGTATGTGCATTTGAGGTATGTGTAAATGTTTTATAATTATGGTGTTTTTGAGAGGCTTTCGAAATTTCAGTATCCCTGCCTGATAGTCTAGCTACTTTTTTTATACTTAAAATTAAAAATAATTTCTGTAGGAGTATCTGGGAGATAATTCTAAAAGCTAAGGTAGGGAGTTTTGACATTGGTTGAATACGGATAATTTTTATTTACTAATTGTATATTGAACTAACTCTCTTTTTCTCTCTCTCCCTCTCTCTCTCTCACTGTAACCATCTCTTAGGTCAATAATAGCCATAAGATCCTACGCACTTTGTGCTGTCCATTTATTAAGCCTTAGGACAGATCAAGAGTTTTTTTCAGGCGGGATGTCGAAACTTCATAAATTGAATAATAATTTTAATTTGGACGAGAAGTTAATCCGAACGGCCAAATTGAAAGAGAAACTAGAGGTATTGTGAGCAATAAGCGCACTAAATGATACCCCCGCCGCCCATATGGTTATAATGGCAAAGTCCATATTTTGCTGTTGTCGCAAAACCCAAAATACGTTTCGGATCAAAAAGTAAAAAAGGAGGTGCACAATGGTAATATGTAATATACCTAAAAGATTCTGTGACATTTTTATTTAATTTCACAAAGTAGTATAAGAGGATTTGCGGATAGGAGATGGGTACCCCAAAGCGTAGCAGACCTACGGACGGACATAACTATTACTATATACCCTCCCACTTTTCAAGCGGGAGATATAATAAACGTGAAATATACATCACAGGAATTGTACATCGGGAATTTTCTCAAATATCTTCTCAAACGCATTGGCGTCGGAAGCAAATTAAAAGGGGGAGGGGGCTAAGTGCAAAGAATTTTTTTTCAAACATTCAAAAAAATCTGACAAGCTTAAAAAGGGGGAAATATCCTTTTCCTAAAAACAAATATCCTATTTCGTGTGGGGGAAAGGGGGGTGGGGTGGGTTCGAACTTCAGTATCAACATTTTTATCCAAACACCAAGACTTTCCTCTTTTTTAACTTATACTGCGACTTGTGTGAAAAGCGAGGGGGGGGGGCAAACCTACGCAGCAATATTCAATGTCTATACAAAGTATATATTTGGAACCCCCCCCCCCCCCCGGTTTCCACACTTTAATGGCTAATAGCTGAATCTGGACAACAAACAAGAGAATTTTTAACAAGAGAGTTTTCAAAAAGCTAATTGTAAGTAGAATGTGGAATTCTCACGGGGGGGGGGGGGGGGGGGTTCCACTCTCTTTTTCTCTGCTTTTTATAGTAATCATTAATTATTTATGTCTAGAAATTCAATTCACATTAAATACTATTTTCATTATCATTGTACCACAGAATCAAACTCATTTATTATACCCTTCGCAACAAGTTGCGTGAGGTATAATGTTTTGGACCCTTCAGTCAGCCCTTTTTTTGGTCAGCGCAACTTCTTACAAACTAATGCACAGAGTTTTGTTGAACTATGCTGATATTCATAGTAGTAAATGTGTCTGTATTTGTACATCACCAGAAAATTCCGAAATCTTTACTTTTTCGGGAATTTCCGCACTTTTACATGTTGATTTTGGCCATTTCTTGAATATAAAGATGAGCAGTTTGTCCGCACAATTCCTCATAAACCGGTGCATACAATTTCTTCAAACTTAGCAGATAATTAGGACACAATGTGTATAGATGTGCATATTACAAGGAAATTACGATTCCCTAAGTTATTTTTTCTGTGAATTTCAGCACTTCGACTTTTGTGGGAACGTGGGGTATGTGAATTTGCTCACTTTTTCTTTCATTGTGCATAAAATTATAAATAACTTAAAATCAAATAAATATATTAGGTCTAATAAAGCCAATACACAGTATTTTTTTTTAATTATATTTGATCATAAAGAAATCCGATCTGTTTCAGACGTTTTCTTTAAATAATTTTATGAGAGTGTTATGCATGTTTTATTAGCCCCCCCCCCCTTTTACAGGAAAATATCTTCATATCTCCAAAAGATGAATGATTCGAATTAATGCATGCTTTATTATAAATCTGATGACGTTAAACAATGTTTCAAAAATTTTATTTACACCATTTAAAGACAAGAATAATGTTTATTCTTGAAAATAAATTATTTGCATTTTCTTTAGTCAACCCCACGGCGCTTTCAACCTTTGATATTTTCCCTGACCAAATAAAATGATCGGCATGGACCACGTGTGTCCAAGTAGTTTTTTACTGTTGAGTTAGCAATGGATTACATGATTTCTGAGATGCATTTTTCAATAAAAGTAAAATAGGATAATTCTTTCGACATGTGCACATCCCTGTAACGATAGCAGTATTCAGGTAAATATTTCTATCACTGCGTTTGACGCGTTTTCTCGACTGACCTGCATGGCATTTTTGCTCTACTTGAATATTTTCGGTGTAAGTGTACTTTCTATATTGCAGCAAATGCATTCAAAAATAATTTAATTCTCGGTATAGTTCTAGTTTTTGTTGAATTTTTACTTTTCAAACATGTATTGGTCAGTTTATGGACTTATCAAAACTATGCTATCGGAGATGTGCACATGTCGACAGCCAGGATAGAAAATCACTCAAGTGAAACAGTTCTAAAAGGCTTTATATAGCAAGTACAGGTGGCCAAAAATGTTCGATCAAAAATGGCGGAATCGAAGAAATATGGCGGACAAAGGCGTACAGGAATGTAGTAAGTCGTACAAAGATGAAAAATGATGCCTTTTTAAGAGTTCATGTCAGCTTTAAAGAAAGTGGAATTGGTGAGAATGTTTACAAATCACAAATATTTTCAATGAACAAAGGGGAAACACTTAAAAGTATGACGGTGCGTATCTGTCATATGACGTTATATGTAAGTGCGGCGACTACCATAAACGCACGTTGTTTAAAATCTGATATTTTGGAAAGTATACATCATATTCCTATGAATTTTTCAGGTATGATTTCAAATAAATAAAGCTTTCATCTTGTAGAATTTTCTTTATCAAGGTTGTGACATTACCTTTGGATCAACCCTCGTATGTTGATCGTTAATCCTCATTGTGACAGGAAGAATACATAAAACTTATTTTGTGTTTCTAATCAGATAGCTTATACAGCATGCTAAACATTTATGGCGAAATGCTTTTGATTTGCTGTTGCTAAAATCCCAAAGAAAGAAAATTTTTATAACACAAGAAGCTCATGGGTCACATCCCTCACCTGAGTAGCTTTGACCATGTTGTTCTTTAAATTACCAGATTCCCCCTTGAAATAAGGTATTTTGACCCTACCCTATGGGTCAATGACCATCATAATTTTGAAAATTTAAAATCTACACTACCCAATGATGCTTTCACATACATTTCAGCTTTCAGGACCAAGTGGTTCTTGAGAAGAAGATTTTAAAATTTTATTTTCCATATATATTTCAAATTATTTTAAATTATAGCCCCGTCCAGCCCTCGGGGGTTATCGAAAGCAAGTCTGGTAGTCGCCTCCCGGTAGGGCATAACGTTTCCTGGAAATAGACCTGCTAAAAAACTTGAATTTGGTCACTAATCAAAAAATGTAGGTCAGATCCAGCATCGTTAACAGGTTTGATGGTGTCAATCCCTCCATTCCTAGATGCATTATCATGCAAGTTTAAACTGGGTAGAGCTTATAATTACTTGGAAATCGACCTGCACCAAAACTTTTGGCTTGCTCATTTGGTAAATGTAGGTCAAATTCAGCATCTGAGGCAAGTCTTGTAGTACACATTCATAGATGCATCATCCATGCAAGTTTGGTCCTTGTAGGGATAATAGTTCCTTGGGAATAATGGACCTGCTCAAAAAACTTAAAACCTGGTCACTCTTCTGGAAAATGTAAGTAAAATCCAGCATCTGAAGCAAGTGATAGTTTCCATTCCTAAATGCATCATCTATGCAAGTCTGGCATGGACAGGGCTTATAGTAACTGTGGAATGGACCTGCTCCAAAAACTTAAACCTGACCACATCTGGAAAATATAGGTCAGATTCAACATCCTAAGCAAGTCTGGTTGTGTGCATCATTGTTTTCATCAAAGAAAAGTTCTTCCATATGACATATTTGCAACAACAAGAACTAAATACAGGGGGATCTTTAGCCCTAACAATAACCTCATTTCTATGCAAAACCATGACCCCTTTTGTGATCCCATCCTTCCAAAAAGGGGCCAAGTTTAAATCAAAGTACTGAAAATACTCATCGGAATTGAACATGGTGTAAAATAAAATCTTTGATCGGGAGGTTAAGTGAGGGAACAATATTATTATTTCAAATACACTTTTTTACAGACAACTGTTTCAGATTTTTGTGTTGGAGCACTCTTGAGAAAGACATTCATAGACATTGAATAGCAAAAAAAGGCATGGGTCATAATTCTTGCCTGCCTACATTAGTCCTTTTTTATATCCCCTGCTTGAACAGCGGGAGGGTATTTATTAATCGGGATATCCGTCCATCTGTTTGTTACGCTTTAGGTATACCCATCCCCTATCCGCAACTCCTCTTACACCACTGAATGAAATTTTCATAGAATCTTTATTACATTTTGCCTTTGTGCACCTTCTATTACTTTTTCGTCCTAAACACATTTGGGTTTCCCATTGCATTTAACATGAACACTGCCATTATATTCATATTAGAGGCAGTTGATCATTTATATAATTCAGTGCTCACGTTACCTCTAGTTCATCTTCAAATGTAATATATTTTTCCTTGGCACCTTTACCCATGTGTTTTCAGTTTCACAGGAATAATATAAATGTTGATAAGATGTGGATTTTCACACAGCATCCTTTTAAAAGCTAACAGGTTTGTTATATAAAACTTCTCTGTGAATATGAATGTATTTCAATTACATGAAGTCAACATTATACATGGAGTATGTCAGAACGTAATTTTTTTAATATTCTGAAGAAACAAAAGGCCAATGGGCCACATCGCTCAGCTGAGAAACTTCGGTGATACAGTTCTTTACCAGATTTTCCCTCTTCTTACATCTATTATGGTCCCTATCCCATTTAGAATTTAGAATCTACACTACCCCAGGATGTTTTGCCATAGGTTTCAGCTTTCCTGACCCACTGATTCTTGAGAAGACGATTTTTTCCAATATATTTCTATATAAAACCTGGATTCCCTTTTCAGGCCCAATCCTACCCCCCGGGGTCATGATTTTAACAATTTAGAATTTACACTACCTCAGAATACTTCCATATAAGTTTCAGCTTTTCTGATCCACTGGTTGTTGAGAAGATTTTTAAAGATTGTTCCTATATATTTCTATGTAAAACTTGGATTCCCAATTGAATAAAACTCTAGTTTTCTGTTGAATACAAAATATGAAAACAAAATAAAGCTAAATTTCAATACTTGTTCAAGAAAAAAAAACATGGTAAAATTGAGCTCACAGAATTAAAAATGCGGCTTTGAAAATTTAAAATTTCCTAAAGCAAAAGATTCTATGTGCAAACTTCGTAAATTTTGGCGCAGTAATTCTTCAGAAGTAAAAATAATAAATCTTATAAAAAGAAAAAAAAACAGATCGAATGGAAAGTCTCAGGACAACGGGTGATCCATATAGCTCACTTCAGTTTTCAGCTCAGGTAAGCGATCAATATACTGTAGAAGTACATTTTCGCGTGGTATTAATTAACACTGTGTACATGTACGCGCGGCGGTCACAAATTTTCTGCGGAAATTTGTTCAAGTGTACTTAATATAAATGTAAGGCATTTAGTGACAGTCTAGGAAATCTGCATACTTTTCTACTCGCGGATTAAACAGAAATTGAGATTCCGCGGAATTATGACCCTGTGGAAAAAACTACAGTAAAAGACATGAATTATTATACCTATTTTGCCCATAGTCATCGACATAAATGGAAACCAATTCATTTTGTAAAGACAAATTTTATAACCTTATAGGCCAAAAGTTTTCTTGTGTTTGTATTTCTAAAGTATGGCAATAATTGTGCATTCTCACGATAGTTTGGAGACCTGTTTATTCCTTTATAATTCACATTTCTATAAGACAGAATACTTACATCTTTAGATTTTTTCTCCGTGTGTGTGACAACAAGAAACAGTGGTGCCTTTTTGCCTCCAAATGTCTTGATAGAGGTAATCCAAAACTTCAGGTAATCTAAAAGAAACAAGAGCCTGTAAGTCTAAAGGAACAAATAAAGTGTTAAAATAAAACTAAAAGTCTCTGATTAGAATGTAGCTTTACTGGTTAGTACTTATTACATAGTTTCTTGAACTACATCCAAAAATGCTAAATATATGCAAATTTGATACTTTGGAATAGACCTATACAAAAACTAAAAACTAGGTCTTCATCATGAAAATGTAATTAAAATCCAGCATATGAAGCAAGATTGAGAGTTTTCATCCCTTGATGCATCATTTGTGCAACTGGTTTATATAAGCCTAATAGTTTCTTGGTGATATACTTGCACCCATAACTTTTACGAGGTCTATTATCTGGAAAATGTATGTCGAATTCAGCATCTGAAGCAAGTCAATTAGTGTGCATTCTAAGATGCATCATCCATGCATGTTTGGTCAACATAGGGCTTTAAGTTACTTGCAAATGAAATCTTTATAAAAAAAATTAACCTTTCCACTAATCCAGAAAATGTAGGTCAGATTCAGCATCCGAAGCCAGCCTAGTAGAATGCACCCTTAGATGTACCATCCATGCAAGTTTGGTTATTATAGAGCTCAAAGTTACTTGGAAATGAATCCTGTACCATAAACTTTAACCTGTGTACTCGTCCAGAAAATGTAGGTCAGATTCAGCATCTGAAGCAAGTCTGGTAGTATGCATCCTAAGATGTACCATCCATGCAATTTAGTCGTTATAGGGTTCATAGTACTGTACCTTGGAAATGAACCTGCATCCAAAATTTTAACCTGAACACTCAACCGGAAAATGTAGGTCAGATTCAGCATCTGAAGCAGGTCTTGTAATATGCATCCTAAGATGTACCACCCATGCAAGTTGGTCATAATATGTCTCATAGTAAGTTGGAAATGAAACCTTCACCAAAAACTTTAACCTGTTCACTCAATCGGAAAATGTAGGTCAGATTCAGCATCCGAAGCAAGTCTAGTAGATTACATCCTAAGATGTACCATCCAGGCAAGTTTGGTCATTACAGGGCTCAAAGTATCTTTAAAATGAAACCATCACCAAAAACTTTAACCTGTTCACTCAACCGGAAAATGTAGGTCAGATTCAGCATCCGAAGCAAGTCAAGTAGAATACATCAGAAGATTAACCAACCATGAAAGTTTGGTCTTTATAGGGCTCAAAGTATCTTCAAAATGAAACCATCACCAAAAACTTTAACCTGAACACTCAACCGGAAAATGAAGGTCAGATTCAACATCCGAAGCAAGGCTGGTAATATGCATCCTAAGATGTACCATCCATGTAAGTTTGGTCAACATAGGGCTTATAGTTACTCGGAAATGAGACCTACACCAAAAACTGCACCAAAAATGTTAACCTGCACCCTAAACATAAGTCTGGTCATTTCTTTGCTGAAATTGCAGCAGGGTTCTCCATCATTTGAGATTTTACCGTGTTGCAGAGTTTACGCGAAGCACCAATATTTCGCGGTATTTTCGCGAACAAATTCGTGACTGAATCAAAATTCATTGGTCGTGCGTACTGATAAAAGGGAAAAAAAGTTAGGAAAAGCAGAGGAAATTCTGACTGATATTCAAACTACTTAACATTTTTGTGAAAGTAGATTTGCAACGTTTATTTATCAGGTTTCTTGATCGAGTTACAGCATTACAAACAAGATGTGTTTGTAAAACACTGATGCTGACGTATGGCAACATAGCAAAGATTAAGCTTTTCTTGAATGAAAATTTAATTCAGTAGTACCAAAAGTAGGGTATTCTCCCTGGAAAACAATTGTGAAATTTGAAAGTAAGCTAATATTATAGGTTTTAAATAAGTACAAAAATCTCCAAGGTTTAGGTCAAAAGGTCAATGTAATTAGTATCAAATGAAAGGTCTTGCCACATAAAATACTTATGTAGAGCATGAAAGCCCTAGCCCTAACCGTTCAGAAGTTATGGTTAACGTTTGATTTCTTAAAAAAAAGGTCAAACTCCAAGGTCAAGTTCAAAGTATCAAAGTTATTGTTATCAAATGAAAGGTCTTGTCATAAGGATCAAATATGTAAAGTATGAAAGCAGTAGCCCTAACTCTTTAAAAGTTATGGTTAAGTTTGCTTTTTTAAAGAAGGTCAATCTCAGAGGTCAAGGTCAAAGGGTCAAGGATCATCATATCCAATAAAGCATCTTTTCACAAGGATTACAAATATGAAGTATGAAAGCCTTATCCCTTACCGTTCAAAAGTTATGGCCAAGGTTAAAGTTTTTCACATGTACGAAAATCTACAAGGTCAAGGTCAAAGGGTCAAGGTTGTTGGTATCCAGTGAATGGTCTTTTAACAAACATTACATATGTGAAGTATAAAAGTCCTGGTGTCTACTGTTCAAAAGAAATGGCCAAAGTAAAATTTAAAAAAAATTCATAAAAAGTAGGTCAAACTCCAAGGTTAAGGTCAAAGGGTCAAAGTTATTGTTATCAAATGAAAGGTCTTGTCATAGGGATCAAATATGTAAAGTATGAAAGCACTAGCCTTAACTCTTAAAAGTTATGGTCAAAATTTGCTTTTTTAAAGTAGGTCAAGCTCAAAGGTCAAGGTCAAAGGGTCATGGATCTTCATATCCAATGGAGGGTCTTTTCACAAGGATTACATATATGAAGTATGAAAACCCTATCCCTTACCATTCAAAAGTTATGGCCAAGGTTAAAGTTTTTTCACAAGTATAAAAATCTACAAGGTCAAGGTCAAAGGGTCAAGGTTGTTGGTATCCAGTGAATGGTCTTTTAACAAACATTACATATGTGAAGTATAAATGTCCTGGTGTCTACTGTTCAAAAGATATGGCCAAAGTAAAATTTTAAATTTTCATGTAAAAGTGGGTCAAACTCCAAGGTCAAGGTCAAAAGGTCAAATTTGGTGGTACCCAAAGAAAGGTCTTGTCACAAGAAATACACATATGAAATATGAAAGTCATAGATCCACTAAATCAAAAGTTATGGGCAAGGTTAAAGTTTTTGCGGACAAACAGACAAACAGAGAGACAGACAGACAGACAGACAGACAGACAGACACGACAAAAACTATATACCCCCGAAACTTCGTTTACGGGGGCATAAAAAGGAACCCCAGAACAGTAAACATGCTGAATTTCAAAATTTTCGGCAATTTATTTACATCAATAAAATGACTTCAGAATGATGTCATGTTTGACTTACAGTGCTTACATAATTCTAGAGCCGTGGCTTTACAGGAAAGACATATTTGAATATTTTTCATAAGTAATACAATGTATTTTATTGCAGCTACCAATTAACCGGTACATTGAGTTGTAAAAACAATTTATTTGTCTTTGTTCCGTCATGCGTAAAGTCCAGGGAGGGTCTACAAGATAATTAATTGACTACTCAAGGTGAAGCCCTAGTATTTAAGTGTTATAACTTTTTGAATTGAAAAACGGTAGAATTGTTTGATTAAAGTTTCAGTTAGACAGAATTTGTGTGTTTAGATTTTCTAATTATCACAACTCTTACTGTGTCGGCAGAATTTTTACTGTGTCGCATGCATGAAATTTGAGTCGGTACTGTGTCGGAGAAAATTTTACTGTGTCGGGAGCAACACAGTAAAACAGCTCATGGAGAACCCTGTTGCAGCATCTGAAACTTTGACTGGTACAATGAAACACACTAGCAACATCTTCCATGCATGTCTAATCAATATAGGACATAGAAGTACTTAAAAAGAAAACTGCTCCAAAAAACTTAACCTTAACCTGGGACGCCGACGCCGAGGGTATCACATAACCCCCCCCCCCCCCAACTTCGTTGAGATGAGCTAAAAATATACATTTTACAAGTGCCTTACCTTTGTATGTCCACACAGAGAAGATTGAACCTTCTTGGTTATCTTTCTCTTTACTGACAACATCCTCAAACTTCTTAGTCATGTCCAACACAAGGATAAAGAAAGCCTTTGGTGTAACGTAAATTTGGTGACAGGCATAATATGCTAACTGGCCAGCAAAATCCAGCATGCTTACTGTCGGTAACTTCTCTTTTTCAGACAAGATTTTCTGAAAAATTTCATCTTTTACCATAGCTGTAGCTTCCTGGGAGATAAGACTGGCCATTACCTCTACTGTGTTTTCTTCTTCTGTGTCCTCCGTTGGTGAAGTAGACATTTCCACACTCTCTTCTTTCTTTTCCTCTCGGCTATAAACTACTTCAGTACTTTTATCAGTACTTCCTACTTCCAAATTTTCTTTTTCATTTACATCAGAGCTGGCAACGGCACTACTGCTTGGGTCTGGTTTCAAATCTGAAGCATTTATTCTGATAAATGACTTGAATGGCGAGTCATCATCAGCCACTGAAAAAGAGGAATGTTGTTATTTAGTTTTGTTTTCATTTAGCACATCATAGATTAATTATTTAGGCAAAAAAAATTTAACTTGGTTCTCAGTCCTGTTTTCTTAAGAATATTAAATGCATGAGGGACATTTTTTTCTTTATATCTCATGAAAAACAAATAACAAACGGGAATATTTTTTCAAGTTATAATTTCAAAACTAAATTTGTAGTCCATGTTGTTTAAGCATCAAGTGTAGATATCAAAATAATATATTTCCTGCTTCTTTCTCTATTGTATCTTCTACATCTATGATCCCGATAATTCATATAATGAAACGATGTCATCCTAAAAACAAGATGTGTTAAACTTACAGAACCCAACAGTGATGATGGTCAATTGCTTACGTAACACAACTAATCTAAGTGTTTCAGCACTATAAATAGTGCTTATGATTTTATTAAACTTTGTCTAATCCCTTAGTTTTTGGTTTACCACACTAAATGAAATCTGGGAATCTTGCTGATGACCGAGTTCTGAGGTTGAGGGAGCCATCTTTGATCACGTTATTGATCAAGTTCTAGCCTGGAAAACCTTCAGAAACCCCACCTTGTACCGTGGAAGTAGGTTCCTCATGAATCTGCACTTTAATCAATGCCATCATAACTTATCTTAATCTTGATGCTTTATCCTGTGTATTTGACAGCCATATTTGTGTTTTTAACTAGGCCAAAAATTTTGATAATCTCGATGTTTGTCTAACGATTGACTGATTTCTAAAATGCAGTCAAAATGCAGTCAGGAATTCCGTTTTTTTTTTTTTTGGGGGGGGGGGTAATTTACGAGCGCATGAGAGAAATTGTATTTTATTATTTGAGGATAAAAATGGGTAATGCGAATTGTTGAATAAAATACTGGTGAGCCTGAGAACCAACTTATTATTTTTTTAGGCCTTATCTCTTTTTTCATATTGGAGGATTGAGAACAAACAGTCTATTGATTTTAACTTAAATCAACATATATGTGTTCATTATTCAAACAATAACTTTTCTTATATCCCCCTTCGAAGAATCGAGGGTATATTGGTTTGCTGCTGTCTGTCAGTTCGTCGGTCTGTCAACCGGTCTGTCTATTGGTCCACTAAGTTTCCTTCATTTTCTTCACAACCGTTGCACATACTGAAATGAATTGTTGGTATACAGATTGATCAAATTAATATCTAGGTCAAGTTTCTTTTGACAGAGTTATGCCCCTTGGACTTAATAAAATAAAAACTACTGTAGATTCCTTATTTTTCGTGAGTACTTATTATCGCGAATGAGCTCTTCAACAGCAAATCGCCAGAATAAGAATACACGAATGAACAGTCGATCAAGAGTTTTAAAACAGATTTCACAAAGTACTTTATATACCTGTAGACGGACAATATTTTAGCCTTCATTACTAAACTTCTTTTTTTAAAAAATCTTTAAATATATCTGATTTTCCTTATTCTTGGAATATATACGTATATATGCATATTAATTTCTTGATTTTTAAAAGATCTATATATTATGACTTAGGCTTCTACTAATGGAAAAAATACTCAGGTTTGAATTATCTTCATAATTAAGGCTATCAAAATTTAATTCTCTGGTTCTCAGGCCAATTTTCTCCAAAACAGATGCGGGAGGGCGGCATTTTATTTTTCATTTTATTGGCAATAAAGTAGATGAGGGAGGTATTTTTTTAAATTTTAATTTCCGAATTTTCTTTAACATTATGATAATTTTTTTAATCACAGATATACTTTCCATTTCTGGTCAAAATTTCTGCTTTATCCATTGATTAACAGCGTGTAAACATCGTAGGTAATATCCTCGAATGTATTTTCAAACGAAGTAGCCAAAATCTCATTGTAAATGGCTACCGGAAGTGATATTTGAACACTAAACTATGAAACAAATGAGGTCGGAATTTTTTCCCGGATTGGTCTCCGCAATACCAACTTTTTATTTTATCAAAAATACAAAAAATCGGCAATGCGGCTACCTCAAAACGGATGTGCGCGGGCCTGAGAACCAAGATTTCAGTTTTATATGGCCTAAATATAATCAATAAATTTATTTTTTTCAAAAGTGACTTCACAACAGATCTTAACTTCCCGTCAGGAACTTCTGTTTGTCAATAAGGTTTTTGATCTATGTTTTCCATGTAGGGATTGTTGTAATAAACTATTAAATCAATCTTATTATTTACTTTTATATATTATCTACGTAATGACGTATTTTTATTGTTTAAGATAATATATTTACATTTCCAATGTCTTTGTCCGAGATAAAATTACCAATTGTAAATGTAATTTATTTCCTCATGAATGTCTTGGCGCGGTTCCAAAAAAAAACCACGTGCAGGGCGGGACAACACCTAGAGAGAAGCAGGCTTGGAGCCCGTGGATTGGCGGAATCAAAGCATGTAAATATAAGGAATAACTGTCAGATTTTTCGAATTCATGAAGATGATCAATGGATTGGCTTGTGTGATAATTTTATGCATAAACGCCTTCGGCGTTTATGCAAATTATCACACAAGCCAATCCATTGATCACTTCATGAATTCGAAAAATAAGAAGTTATTCCTTAAATGTGCCTGTTTCGGATTAAGCTGCTTTAATTTCGTTTGTGGTGCTACTTGCAAAATTACGCGATAATTAATTCCACGTGTATATTTAGGAATCTACAGTATTTATTATATGATGATTGAATATTCTAGATTGAACATTGTAAGAACTAACTAGAAATATGTCCATAGGACACGAATGCCCCGCCGAGGATATATTAGTAAAGCAACATGAAAATTTGTATGTGTATAAAATTTGATCAGTTTGGTTCAGGTAGGGCTTATAGTTACTTGGGAATGAAAACATAGGTCAGATCCAGCATCCGAAGCAAGTCTGGTAGTGTCCATCCCTAGATGTATCATCCATGCAAGTTTGGTTCAGGCAGGGCTTATAGTTACTTGGGAATGAAAATATAGGTCAGATCCAGCATCCGAAGCAAGTTTGGTAGTCTCCATCCCTAGATCCATTATCCATCCAAGTTTGGTTCAAGTAGGGCTTTTAGTTCCTTAGGAATGGACCTGCTCCAAACACTTAAACCTGGTCACTCCTCTGGAAAATGTAGGTCAGATCCATTATCCGAGGCAAGTCTGGTAGTGTTCATCCCTAGATGCATCATCCAGGCAAGTTTGTATTAACATGTGAAGTTTGATAACACCATCTTAAATGGTTTGTTTAAAACTGAGCTAAACACTAATTTAAGACAAGAGGCCCAGGGGCCACATCGCTCACCTGAGCAATTGGTTAGGAAAAAGCACATATCAGATCAGAACTGAAAGTTTACTGGGGGGGGGGTTGAATTTTAACCCCCAAGGAGGTCATGATTTGAATAAACTAGAATCTACACTACCTGAGGATGATTCCCTATAGATATCACTATAAGCATGGCTTTGAAGTACTTGAAAAGAAGATTTTAAAAGGATTCCCTATATATTCCTATGTAAAACTTTGATCGGCCATTTGGCCCCACCCTTCCCCCAGAGTTCATGATTTGAACAAACTTGAATCTACACTACCTGAGAATGATTCCACATGAGTTTCATCTTTCCTGGCCCAGTGGTTCTTGAGAAGAAGATTTATAAAGATTTTTCCTACATATTCCTATGTAAAACTTTGATCGGCCATTTTGGCCCCACCCTACCCCCAGGAGTCATGATTTGAACAAACTTGGATCTACACTACCCGAGAATGATTCCACATGAGTTTCATCTTTCCTAGCCCAGTGGTTCTTGAGAAGAAGATTTTTAAAGATTTTTCCTATATATTCTTATGTAAAACTTTGATCGGCCATTTTGGCCCCACCCTACCCCCGGCTCAGGTGAGCTAAAAAGTGAGGTCAAGGTCAAAGGAAAGGTCAAGGTCAAAAAATGTTGATGCAGTTGCATAGCTCTCATCAATATCTATCAGCATATGAAGTTTGATGAAAATATCTTGGATAGTTTCTTTGAAACTTAGCTTTGAACAGAGCTAAACGCAAAGTGTGATGGAAGGACAGAAGGACGGAAGACGGACATAACAAACACTATATGCCCCGGCCATATTCATGGCGGGGCATAAAAATATGTCCATAGGACATGAATGCCCCGCCCAGGCTTCATTAGTAAGGCAACATACATGTAACATGTGTATTCAGCATATAAATTTTGATGAAGATATCTTGAATAGTTTCTTTAAAACTGGGTTTCATACAAAAACTCAAAAGAGGTATTTCTGTTTGAAAAGTGTCTTTTTCATTTGTCCTTTGAATATGTCTCAGAATTTTTTCTACCTTCTAATACTCCATCTCTAACAATGAAGACATGTTGAGGGACTTTCAGTCCCCTGGTGGACTCTGTAACTTCACTGACATCTTGGCGTTTCCATCTTAATCTCTTCAGCAATGTTGTTAGTCCCCTGGACGATTTTGTAGCTTTGCTGACAGTTTGACTTTGCCCTCTTAATCTCTTCAGTAGTGTTGTTTTTCCAGCCTCAGCACATCCAACAATTATTCCTCTGGCATGGGAAACAGTTGTCTTCTCCTTCCTCAGAAACTTCTTCAACTCATCCACTTTATTTATATCATCACTGCTTGGATCTATAATAAAAACAGTCTTGTTCTCAGCATAGACATGAAAACACATGCATGAAGCACTAGAATTTGAATGTTTTTCTAATGCACTTTACAGGTGTTACAGGAAAAAAATAAGTTACTCTAGATCTGTTATTTTTATATCTTATCTTTCTAAATCAGTCTCAGAATATTATCTGGTATTATTGCTTTGGCAGTGTTTTCAATAAGATTTTCAATAGAAGGAAAAATAGATGGAATAGCAGGAAACCAGTCTCGGCGAGGGGTATGGGGGCCGCCTTAGGCCCCCAGCGGGTCCAGGGCAGAGCCCTGGTAGGGGGCCCAGGGGGGCAAAGCCCCCCGGCCGGAAACGAAAATCAGCATTTTTGACTCATTTTTCTGACCTCTCAGGACATTAAAAAAGTAATTTTTTTTCACATTCTTGTCAGTATCAATTATCAAATTTTACCTAAAAAAGCCAATTAAATTTTTTTTTACCTTTTTACAGATTTGTTTGACAAGATTTTTGACAGACTGGTTTTTTTCTTCCGAAAACTAAGTGTCTATAAAAACATACAGACAACTTAAGTATGAAATTCTAGTACAGACAATTGTCTGTGGTAGAATATCATATTTAAAATTCTACATATTTAGTCCCTTTCACATAAATTGGTCAGGACTTTTATTCAAAACTCAAAAAATTATTTGGTTGAAAATTTTAGATTTTTTAAACACTTGGTCATGTACAGTACCCCCCAAAAATTGAAATATTCTGCAATCTTAGACTTTTCATAAATTAATCTTTAAACTGATCTACGTTTTTGACATTTTGAGCAGATAGTCAGAACAAAATATATAGAAAATGGTATTTGATACAAAATACTAGTACATTAAAACCTTCCCAAATGTGAAAATGATACTGTTCCTGTATTTCAAGAGTTCTTAGACGGATAAAAGAGAATATTTTTTTTTTCAATTTCAGTTTGTGGAAATGCTGTAAGAATTTCTATGTTTGAGTCACGATTAAAATATTAAGACTTTTATTCGTAATTATTATATCAGGTTAACATTTGAGATTTTCAGTTTGCGGAAATTCTGTAAGAATTAGAATGGATACATGATCAATTTTCAATCGAAAATTATAAAACACAAACAAATCTTTTCGGAAGGGACTATTCTTTATGTCTCTTAATGTATGTGATCTCCAACGCATGTGTTAAAGCAGCAGCACATTTCTCCACGACTTCGCTCAAATATTCGTTGTCCGCGACGCCATTACCTGACACTATCGATCTAATCAAACTTCCTTGAAAAAAGAGCACACTCAAGGGAAGCTACTCTAGATCATGGAAATAGTTGCGATAAAATCTATGGATTTCGCGTATCAGCACCGGCAAAATCCTAATGACGGAAAATTCATAGCCAGCAAAATTACTCGTACAGGCGGTTAATTTTGCCGGTTGCCGGCTCTTATTGAAAACACTGGCTTTGGTCGTATGATTTACGTCATGGGCTATGAACAAGGATTGAAATTTGTCACAAGTGACATTATGTCAATGTTTAATAATTAATATTAGCTGATTGTACAGGTATTGGTAAGAGTTATCTTTATTTGGGCATTAGGAGTTATCGTTTATTTCATTTACGCACTATTGGTCACTGAGTTGTACTTGTAGCTATTTTTATCAATGTACACTGTATACTCGTCTAACCCGTTTGAGTAGTTTGGTCAGTTAATTATACTGGGTGTTGGCTAGTGTTTGTCAGATGAGGTCTGGATGCCGGGAGTTATACTTTACCCATGCTTAGTAATCTTGGGTGTGCCTTTTATATTACCCATGCTGTGTGAACTTGGGTGTGTATTGTTTCCCCTGCTGTGTGATCTTGGGATTCAGGGATATTTTGTAGCAGTGTTGAGAGCAAGACCTGGGGGTCAACAGTATGATTTTTATGTATAAAATGCCACAGCTCAGCAAGTTTTTACACTTTGTAATATTTTTGTTGATCGCTTTAAAGAGCAATTTTCTTTGGAAAACTGTTAGCAATATAGCGAGTATGTATATATTTAATATGCTCTAATTCATTTACTTGTTAAACGGCAAAAATATATTCTTCTGTAATTTGTTTGTAAAATCTAGTATATTGAACAGATGTGTGTTTTGAATATTTTATTAGAAAACCCTATGAAAATTGTATGTGACCAAAATTGTATATTAAGCTTTTGTTCTGGACGGGAGGATTGGTGTATGTGATGAGGCTACTTTTAGGATATGATGGACCCGAAGGGACAATATGATGGACCATACATTGCGACGTGGTGTGAAGTGTGAATCTGTCTAGTGATGACCATGATTGAACTTTTCGCCGTTTTCATGTTTATTGTACATATGTAGATAAATTTATTGTTAATTAGGTCTTTCCACCTTTCTGTGGAAAGACCTATTGATTTTCTTCTGTTTCTTATTATTATTCTTCTTCCGCTGATTTTTTATTTCAATATTTATCGAAAAGACATTTTGTTCATTGTAAAGGTCTTTGAAAGTTATGAACAAATTTGACAAATGATATGACCGCTTTCGAAATTTTGTTTTGCTTGTTATCGCTACTCCTTCGAAACCGTAAACCGTAGAAATATGAAACCTTCACTAAAGTCTTCGACTGACTGAGAGGACTCTGGAATCTATTCATTGCGAACGTCTTCGGTGACCCCTTCAATGAGTTATTGCCCCTGAAACTTTTTTTAATTTTAGAAATAATTAAAAATATTCAAAACGACAAGTGATAGAGACATGGGACCAACTGCATAAGATTCATTGAGCTTTGATCATGAAAGTAATGCAAAGGTCAAAGGTCAAGGTCATTTCAAATTTGAGAAATTAAGCTCTTTTTATATCTTTTATGTCTTTTAACATATACAAACTGTCTTAGCATCATTAATATGTACTCTTAAAACTATTTTAAAGATTTAATTCGTATCCCTTAAGATTGACGCTTTTAAAAGTTATCGCCCTTTGTACAAAAAACCTTGTTATCTCTACTCCATCAAAACCGTAAATCGTAGAAATATGAAACCTTCACTAAAGTCTTCAACTAATTGAGAGGACTCTGGAATCTATCATTGCAAAAGTATTCAAATGAGTTATTGCCCCTGAAACTTTTTCAATTTTGGAAATTATCAAAAATTTTCAAAACGAGAAGTGATAGAGACATGGGACGAACTGTGTAAGATTTCTTGACCTTTGATGATGAAATTAATGCAAAGGTCAAAGGTCAAGGTCATTCCAAATTTGCGAAATTAAGTTCTTTTTATCTCTTTTTTTGTCTTTAAACATTTACTAAATTTATTTTCATCGATAATATGTGCTCTTAAAACTGTTTTAAATGTTTCATTTTTGTTCCCTAAGATTAACCATTTCAAAAGTTATTGCCCCTTGTGCAAAAAACTGTGTAATCGCTACTCCTCGGAAACTGTAAACCGTAGAGACACCAAACCTTCACTAATGTCTTTAAGATCTTGTCTGATGAACATGAGTTATTGCCCTTTAACGTCTTTGTACTTACTATTAAACCTTATAACTTAAAAACTATAAGTCGTAGAGGCATGGGGTCAATTGCATTGTGATCCTTGATCTTTGACCTTGAACATTCTTTCAAGGTCAAAGGTCAAGATCATTTTTTTTTCATTTTTATTTATCCTTTAAGACAATTTTGGTTTCTTATTCATGGAATTTAATTTTAAGCAGTCAGATATAAAACAAAATTGAAATTCAAAGATGGTGGAAAGACCTCTTATTGTTCTGTGAACAATAAGTCTACTAGTTATTATGAATCTTGTTATTTCTTGGTGAACAGAAGGTCATCCAAAATATTATTTGTTTTGGGTTGTTAATACAAATTTAAAGAACCCATCACAACTTGAGGTCAGTTGTGACAAAATTAAACATTTTTTGTCAAAAAAAAAATTAATTCCTCTGCTTAAAGCTTACAAACATAGATAATAAAATACTACTTTTGTAGCAGAAAAATAGTTATGTCTTTTACACATGAAACAAGAGGTCCATGGGTGACATGAGTCACCTGAGTAACTTTGGAGATGCCTTTTTTCAACCAGAATCCCCCCCCCCCCTTGTATTACATATTGAGGCCATATCCTCCCCCTCCCTGGGGTCAGGATTTTAACAATTTAGAATCAACACTACCCAGAATGCTTCCGTATAAATTTCAGCTTTACTGGCTCAGTGGTTCTTGGATTGATTGATTGTATATTGTTTAACGTCCCTCTTGAGAATTTTTCACTCATATGGAGACGTCACCGTATGCCGGTGAAGGGCTTCAAATTTAGACCTATACTCGGCACTCAGGGCCATTGAGCAGTGAGGGTTCTTTATCGTGCCAGCGCCTACCGTGACACGGGACCTACATTTTAAGGTCATATCCGAAAGACCCGTGACTTTCACTTCTGATGCCGAGCGCTTGGCGAAGGAAGAGTCACTACCTACTTTTACGTCTTAGGTTTGACGCGGCGCCGGGAACGAGAATCGAACCCGGGCCTCCCGATCACGAAGCGAACGCTCTACCACTAGGCTACCGTGAACGGTCAGTGGTTCTTGGAAAGAAAGAAAATTTCTAAATTTTTTTCTATATATTTCTATGTTAAACATGGATTCCCTATTGTGTCAATGTGGCACCACCCGCCCTTCCCCCGGGGGTCTTGATTGTGCCAATTTAGAATTAACACTACCCCCATGATGCTTCAACACAAGTTTCAGCTTTTATGGCCTGTTGATTCTTGAGAAAATGATTTTTAGAGAATTTTTCCTATGCATTTCTATGTAAAACTAGGATCCCCTACTGTGACCCCGCCCTTAGTATCCCCAGGGGTCATAATTTTAATAGTTTTGAATTTTCATTTCCCAAGGATACTTCCACACAAGTTTCATATTTTCTTTGCCATTGATTCTTGAGAAGAAGATTTCTAAAGATTTTCCCTACATATTTCAATGTAAAACTTGGATTCCCTATTGTGGTTCCCCCCCGGGTCATAGTTTTAACAATTTAGAATCTAAACTACCCCAGGGTGCTTCAACATAAGTGTCAGGTTTTCTGTCCAGTGGTTCTTGAGAAGATTTTTAAAGATGTTTCCTATATATTTCTATATAAAACTTAGATTCCCTATTGTGGCCCCATCCTACCCCTGGGGGTCATGGTTTTAATAATTTAGAATCTACACTACCCCAGGATGCTTCCACATAAGTTTCAACTTTTCTGGCCAAGTGGTTCTTAAGAGGAAAATTTTTAATAACCCCACCCTATTTTCATCTTTTCTTGATTATCTCCCCTTGTAAGGGGACTTGGCCCTTCATTTTGACAATTTGAATTCCCCGTCACTCAGGGATGCTTTGTATCAAGCTTTGTTAATATTGACCCAGTGGTTCTTACGAAGAAGTTGAAAATGTGAAAAGTTTACAGTCAGACGGACAGCTAGACAGATGGACGCCGGATAAATTGTGATCAGAAAAGCTCACTTGAGCCTACAGCTCAGGTGAGCTATTCTGCTAATAAACCAGAAGTCTGTATCGAGACTGAAGCTCTACTGGTTTGTACTTATAGCAAAGGAAGAGAAAAGTACTTAAGCAGTTGGGAATTGAAACTTAACAACAGCAATAAATAGAATAATGATCCTTGATAAGATCTCTTTATGTTCTTAGTGTAGTCTACTTGTGTGCCAAGTTATATCGAAATCAGACTAAAACTGTAGGAGGAGAAGCATTTTGAAACAATTTTACAGACATTTCTATTCTTAGTAACCTTGGCAACACCATTCATTGATATCAAAAACAGATACATAGAATTATGGATCTTAGTGTAGTCTACTTGTGTGCCAAGTTATATTGAAATCAGACCAAAACTGTAGGAGGAGTAAGCATTTTGAAACAATTTTACAGAAATTTCTATTTTTAGTTACCACGGCAACACCGTTCATTGAAATCAAAAACCAATACACTGCATTATGTATCTTAGTGTTATCTACTTGTGTGCCAAGTTATATTCAAATCAGACTAAAACTTTAGGAGGAGTAGCATTATGAAAAAAAATCACCGAAATTTCTATTTTTAGTAACCATGGCAACATCCTTAATTGAAATCAAACCCTATGTATAAAATTATGTATCGTAGTGCAGTGTACTTGTGTGCCAAGTTATAATGAAATCAGACCAAAACTGTAAGAGGACTAGCATTTTGTAAGAATTTCAGGGAAATGTCTATTTTTAGTTACCATGGCAACACCGTTAATCAAATCAAAAACCGATCTATAGAATTATGTATCTTAGTGTAGTCTACTTGTGTGCCAAGTTATATTGAAATCAGACCAAAACTGTACGAGGATAGCATTTCGTAAGAATTTCAGGGAAATATCTATTTTTAGTTACCATGGCAACACCTTTTATCGAAATCAAAAAATGATATACAGAATTGTGTATCTTCGTGTATTCTACTTGTGTGCCAAGTTATATTGAAATCAGACCAAAACTGTAGGAAGAGTAGCATTTTAAAGGAATTTCACAGAAATTTCTATTTTTAGTTACCACGGCAACACCTTTTACCGAAATCAAAAACCAATACACAGATTTATGTATCTTAGTGTAGTCTACTTGTGTGCCAAGTTATATTCAAATCAGACCAAAACTGTAGGAGGAGTAGCATTATAAAGGAATTTCACAGAAGTTCTATTTTTAGTTACCATGGCAACACCGTTTATCAAAATCAAAAACTCATACACAGAATTATGTATCCTTGTGTAGTCTACTTGTGTGCCAAGTTATATTGAAATCAGACCAAAACTGTAGGAGGAGTAGCATTTTGAAAAATTGTTTACAGACAGACGGACAGCTAGACAGATGAATGGACGCCAGACGCATTACTATCGCATAAGCTCTTCTGGTCTCTGACCAGTAGAGCTAAAAACGAACTGCGTCATCTTATCAACCTTAAGAAGTTTTAACAAGAGGCCCAGGGGCCACATCAAATCACAATTGCTTGTTTTCTTTCATTTTTGTTCCTGAGAATTATTCACTTTTTCACATAATGCATTGTGTAAATACAGAACAAAAAGGGTTTTTTCACTAAAACAGTACTTAAAAGAAAAAGATTACATAGCATGATAAAGTGAGACACCGTGTGACACCTCCTTCCCACCAAAACCTACCCCCCAAAAAATTGTGTGTGTGTGTGTGGAAGGGAGAGGGTGAGGGAGTGTGTGTGTGTGTGGTGAAGTTGGGGGGGGTGCACTGATATGACTCTATAATTCTGGCATTGGTTTCATTTGAACCATAAAATCTCCATGTAATATACATGTAAAATGTCACCCCAGTACACAGTGTAGATTTACTGAACAACTGCTACAGAAATACACAACATTCCTAGACAGAGCTGTGTTAATATCAACATGATCAATGGTGTCTATATCTCACTGTCAGTACTGTACAAAATGTTTGTAGTCACTGTGATTAAACTTGTTTGAACACATTGTATGATGTATTCAAAGTATATATTATCTAATGATAAGAATGATAAGAACTAGGACATTACCCCCCCCCCTCCCCCAAACACTCATGAACCCCATTCCACAATTATTTTTCCATTTCCTGACATGTATAACGATCTATAAATTCAACTTAAAACCCATTTAGCAGAGGAATATAAAAATACCATGTTAACCCAAATAGCAGAACGTATCAAAGAGAGTTATTTAACCATGTTAACAAATCATTAGACAATCTGTACAAAATCAGGAATTGTTTGTCAAAAACAACAAAGTTAACAACTAAGTACACATTTAAATAACTCTAACATGTCTAATTAAATCTAATATAAAAATCAAATCATTATCAATTTGACAACTTATCAATTAATATCCTTTCTTAAAAACATTTCTTGTTACATAACACAAGTTAGAATTTAATTAACCATGTAATGTATTTACACTTATAGCTATCAGTAGGATTATTCATTAGCGTCCTGTAACTACACATAAAACAAAGACTATAATATATTGTACACACTAAACATTGTAAACAAACATATAATAATACTTCAGTATAACTTACCAGTCAGATTCTCCCCTCCATAGATAAGTCTGTAGATGTTCACTGTGTTGTTGGTAAATGATCCTACCCAGACAGAGCGGGTGATGTCATCATAACTCAGGCCGTATGGTAGGTCTCTCAAGTGTTGTTCTGTATCTATATGTGTCAGGTAGTTACCATCTCTATCAATGATATGTATTGTGCGGGTGTTCCAATCACACAGCAGGATGTGTGACAGCGCGTCAGTACAGATTCCACGTGGTCCTAGTCCTGATCCTGATGTAGGACCTGTGTAGGAGAAGCGATGTCTCCCTCTACTGTCTGTCACCACTACAGCATCACGGTTATAGTCAGACACAATAACATCTCCATTGCGGTTCTCTGTGATGTACATAGGTATTCTATACAGTCCCCGACCTTTGTTGTCGTGCTGTATGGTCTGTATGTGTTCTCCTATGTCAGTGTAACGGTTTACCTGGCCTGTAGCTGTTTCATCATTACGTATCCCGACCAGCAGGTGTCCAGTGGAGGGGGAGCTGTAGACACACTGTGGTTCCAATGGTGCTGTGTTTGGTATCAGTGTCGTCTTGACTTGATCTTTAGATCGTTTTATGATGTTACCGTGACTGTCTATATAAATCACATCACCATTTTGAGTCACAGTATGTACTCCACCACCATATTTATATAAATCTGTCACTTGATCTAGAATGTCACCTGTCGTGTTAGTTAAGATGAGATTGCCTTTTCTATCACAGATCCAGACCCGGTCTGTAGACACGTGGGTAATGTGATGACACCCACTAACCCCAGACACGGTGACAGATTTGTGTAATACTGCTGTATACATCACTGACACCAGACTTCTATTTCTATTTCCTACGACTTTATAATCCTGTGTGGATTTCAGTCAGGGAGATCTCTCTGTCAATTACAACATTGTTCTAGAATTATCTACATCAGGAACACACTGTTTATAAATAACAAATCTACTCATTGTAAAATGTTTATATATTTAGTGTTATATTTATCTAACTCAACAACAGGACTCTCTTTATAATGCAAGTTTGTACAAATGCTTTGGTTTAACGTGTTTAAACAATCAAATAGAATTAACAGATAAACATAAATACCTTGACAATTTCTTCTCAATGCTTTGTCTCTATTCATAGCAGACTCCAAGTGTTCTCAATAAAACCTGTCTAACAAAGCAATATCTATAATTAAAACACATATAAATTGTGAAAAACAGTTCAGATTCTTATAGATGTTAACACTTAGTCATTTAAAACCTGACATTCTATAACATTGTATTTACAATTCTGTGTGTAAACTTTGTAATTCACAGAAGAAAAATCATGATAAAAATTGCATTCCTACCATTACTAATTCATAAATATTACAATAAATGTTAGATAGGAAAGTTCTACGGTAACTTTGAGATATATATAGATTATTATAGATAGGTATGATTACTGTGTATTTTAACACAGTTATAACAATCTTTCCTGGCCAAAGGGTTTTTGCGAAGAAGATTTTTAAAAGATGCAATTAATTTTTCGCTTATTCATAATTATCTCCCCTTGGAACAGGGCTTGGCCTTTCATTTGAACTAATTTTTGAATCCCCTTCATCCAAGGATGCTTTGTAGCAAGTTTGGTTGAAATTGGCCCAGTGGTTCTTGAAAAGAATTCGAAAATGTGAAAAGTTTACAGACAGACACCGGACAAAATGTGATCAGAAAAGCTCACTTGAGCCTTCTGCTCAGGTGAGCTAAAAAACTAAATTTAGGCATCAGTCAAACCTGTCAAAATGGTGACTTCTTCCTCTTCTTTAGCTTTACATAGATAAACAGCACATCCTTGGAGACCTGTCAAAATCAACACAGTACAATGAGTAAATATTTCTGTATAGCTTCAATGTCTTAAAAGACAAATGTTATTGTATGATTTAGGCATCTGAAATTTAGGGGGATCTGAAATTTTAAACTACCAAATACCCAATAATGCTTCCATACAACAAATGCCTTTACTGTTTTTGAGGATATGATTTTTTCCTATTTATTCATTTGACCCCCCCCCCTTCCCATTGTGGCCCAGTCCTAACCATGGTAGCCCTCATTTGAACCAGTATGACTTTGTACTACCTGAGAATGCCTCCATATCTATATGATAACACATCACTTTTCGGTTCTTGGGGAAAAAAAATTCCTTGATATTCATAGATTTCCAACAGTGGCCCACCCTGCCTACCCCCTACCTCACATTCATGACAAACTTGAATCAACACTACGTAAGGATGCTTACATAAAGATATGAACAATCAGGGTTAGACACTAACATTTTTAGGCTTTGGTCCAGCCGGACTAGTGCTTCTCTACTTTTACTAGTCCGCAGGCAATTTTATTTTACAATGAGCACACGGCGGGTGTGACCGGTCAGCAGGGGATGCTCACTCCTCCATGGCACCTGATCCCACCTCTGATGTTTCGGAGTTCCGTGTTTGCTCTGCTCTTGTTTTGTATATTTGTTTAATGGACGTTGAGATTGAATACTGTTCGTTATTTCCATATCCTTATTAGTCCATCAAAAATAACAATAAATAAATAAAATTAATGTTGAAATGTACTTTTTTGAAATAAACAAAGCATTTATATGAAATGTTTATAACTAGAATTCATTGAAATCGCACAATCAGACACTACGATCGTATTCCCGATCTCAATCGTTTTTCTCTATACATGATTACATCATCTAAACATCTGAAATCTTTATTTATGTGTCATACTAAATTATGATCACTTAAATGTTTAATTTCATACCAATGAGTCGTAAAATTGCGCACCAAATTGACTCAGAATTACCTAACTTCCCATTGTTCCAAGGGAAATTTCTATATTTATTCATTACAGCTAAGTTTAAACATTATATTCAGTGCCAAGAGGCTAGAAAGAAAAAAAAATAAATATGGTATTTTCCAGTGAAAGTTGTAGAAAATTTGAACATCAGTGAATTCTGTTTTCTCCCAAGAAAATTTTATTAGTCCGTTCGGACTAATTAGCTACAATTTTTTTTAGTCCGAATGAAATTTTCAAAATGTATTAGTCTGAGACTAACAGACTAACGTTAAAGTCGAACCCTGCCAATCATGGCTTTATAGTTCTTAAAAAGAAGAGTTTTCAAAAATTTGATTTTCCAATGAATTCATTCTGATGTAAAACTTCCATTGTCAATTGTAGAATAGCCCTACACCTGGGGGGCATGATTTGAACAAATTTGAATCTACAGTACCTGAGGATGCTATCACTTCGATCAGCCATTGTGGCCCCGCCCTACCCCTGGGGTTTTTCATTTGAACAAACTTGAGTTTACACTTCATGGGGATGTTTCAACATGAGTTTCATCTTTCCTGGCACAATGGTTTTAAAGAGAAGATGCAGTTAATTTTTCGCTAATTCATAATTATCTCCCCTTGAAAGAGGACTTGGCCTTTCATTTGAAAAAATTTGAATCCCCTTCATCCAAGGATACAGTGTGCCAAGTTTGGTTGAATTTGCCCCAGTGGTTCTTGAAAAGAAGTTGAAAATGTGAAAAGTTTACAGACAGACGGACGCCAGACAAAATGTTATCAGAAAAGCTCACTTGAGCCTTCGGCTCAGGTGAGCTAAAAAACTTAATTTAGGCATTAGTTAAACCTGTCAAAATGGTGATTTCTTCCTCTTCTTTAGCTTTACATAGATAAACAGCACATCTCCTGGGAGACCTGTCAAAATAAACACAGTACAATGAGTAAATATTTCTGTATAGCTTCAATGTCTTGAAAACTAATGTTATTGTATGATATATTTTAGATTATTCATGGAAATGTAGACCTGAATTTTGTCAAGTCTTTAAAATACCAACCTGTAATATTGAACAAGAGGCCCGTGGGCCACATCGCTCCCCTGAGACCTATGGCTAGGAAATAAAAGAAGAAAACACTTCAGTATTGAGTAGTTTAAACGGGGAATCTGAAATTTTAAACTACCAAATACCCAATGATGCTTCCATACAACAAATGCCTTTACTACTTTTGAGGAAATTATTTTTTTCCCTATTTATTCATTTGACCCCCCCCCTCCCATTGTGGCCCAGCCCTAACCGTGGTAGCCCTCATTTGAACCAGTATGACTTTGTACTACCTGAGGATGCCTCCATATTTATATGATTAAACATTGCTTTTCTGTTCTTGGGAAAAAAATTTCCAATAGTGGCCCACCCTACCTACCCCCTACTTCACATTCATGACTTGAACAAACTTGAATCAACACTACGTAAGGATGCTTACATAAAGATATGAACAATCATGGCATTATAGTTCTTAAAAAGAAGAGTTTTCAAAAATTTGATTCTCCAATGTATTCATTCCGATGTAAAACTTTAATCGTCAATTGTTGCCTCGCCCTACACCTGGAGGTCATGATTTGAACAAACTTGAACCTACAGTACCTGAGGATGCTTTCACTATTGACTTTGATCAGCCATTGTGGCCCCGCCCTACCCTAGGGGTCATCATTTTAACAAACTTGAGTCTACACTACATAAGGATGTTTCACAATAAGTTTCATCTTTCCTGGCACAGTGGTTTTGGAGAAGAAGATTTTTAAAAGATTCAATTAATTTTTCACCAATTCATACTTATCTCCCCTTGGCAGAGGGCTTGGCCTTTCATTTGAACAAATTTGAATAAATACTTTTCATCAAAGGATGCTTTGCATCAAGTTTTGTTGAAATTGGCCCCATGGTTCTTGAGAAGAAGTCGAAAATGTGAAAAGTTTACAGACAGACAGACGGACGGACGCCGGACAAAATGTGATCAGAAAAGCTCACTTGAGCCTTCAGCTCAGGTGAGCTAAAAAACTAAATTTAGGCATTAGTTAAACCTGTTAAAATGGTGATTTCTTCCTCTTCTTTAGCTTTACATACTTCAACAGCATATCCTGGGAGACCTGTTAAAATCAACACAGTACAATGAGTAAATATTTCTGTATAGCTTCCATGTCTTGAAAACTAATGTCATTGTATGAAATATTTTAGATTATTCATGGAAATAGTCAAGTCTTTAAAATACCAACCCGTAATATTAAACAAGAGGCCCATGAGCCACATCGCTTACCTGAGTACTATGGCTAGGAAAAAATACAAATTGGTTTAAATTATTATAATTGAAAAGTTTAAATCCCAAAGTAGTCCCATGACCAGTCATGGCTTTGCTATTCTTAAGAAGATGAGAATTTTCCTATAAATTTCTATGTAAAACTTTAGTCGGCCATTGTGGCCCTTCCCTACCCCCGGGGGTCATGATTTGAACAAACATGAATCTGCACAACCTGTGGATGTTTCCATATGAATATGATCAATTATGGCTTTGCTATTCTTGAGAAGATTTTTAAAAAAAATTCCTATATATTTCTATGTAACACTTTGGTCAACCATTGTGACCCTTCCCCACCGCCAGGGGTCATGACTTTAAGAAAATGGAATCTTCACTACCTGAGGATGCTTCCATTAAAATATGATGAATTATGGCTTTGTTATTCTTGAGAAGAAGATTTTTTAAGTATTTTCCTATATACATGTATTTCTATGTAAAACGTTGGTCGGCCATTTTGGCCCTGTCCTACCTCCGGGGGTCATGATTTGAACAAACTTGAATATAAACTACCTAAGGATGTTTTCCCATAAGTTTCATCTTTCCTGGCACAATGGTTCTTAAGAAGAAGATTTTTAAAACATCCCATCAAATTTTCCTTAATTCCCAATTATCTCTCCTTGAATGAGGTTTTTTTCACAAGATAATATCTCCTTTTCACAAGATATTATGTCGTTTTCACAAGATATTATCTCGTTTTCACAAGATAATATCTTGTTTTCACAAGATAATATCTTGTTTTTACAAGATAATATCTCATTTTCACAAGATAATATCTCGTTTTCACAAGATATTATGTCGTTTTCATAAGATAATATCTCATTTTCGCAAGATATTACATGTATGTCATTTTCACAAGATATGTCGTTTTCACAAGATATTATCTCGTTTTCACAAGATAATATCTCGTTTTCACAATATATTGTGTTGTTTTCACAAGATGATATCTCGTTTTCACAAGATGATATCTCGTTTTCACAAGATATTATCTCGTTTTTACAAGATGATATCTCGTTTTCACAAGATGATATGTCGTTTTCACAAGATATTATGCCGTTTTCGTTTTCACAAGATAGTTATCTCGTTTTCACAAGATAATTTTTTTTCTTGTATCAAAAAAATTTTTTGCGTGTCCTCAATATACCCTCGTAGAAACATGAATTTAAAGAATCTAAGGATTGATAGTGGGGAATCATTCTTTTAAAAATAATTGATTAAGCCCAGATTACCTACCGTATATACTCGCCTATAAGTCGGTTTTTTGGGAGTTAATGTCTTGTTCAAAACTCTATGTCCGACTTATAGGCGAGATACAAAAAGACTGGTATTATAGAAGGTCAATCTTTCTAAAATGAACTTCTGAAATACAACCGACTTATAGGCGGACCGACTTATAGGCGAGTATATACGGTAATAAGAAAAAACAAGAGGCCCATGGGCCACATCGCTCACCTGAGAAGCTTTGACCATTCTGTTCTTGACCAGATTTCCCCCTTGTTATACATAATGCATCCCCACCCTACCCCACTGATCATAATTTAGACATTTTGAAATCTACACTACCCCATGATCCTTCCATGGGCACATATGTTTCAGCTTTTTTGGCCCAGTGGTTCCCGAGAAGTAGTTTTCAAAGATTTTTCCTATATATTTCTATGTAAAATTTTGATTCCCTATAATGGCCCCGCCCTTCCCCGGGAGTCATGATTCCTACAATTTAGAATTTACACTACCCCAGAATGCTTCCACATAAGTTTCATTTTTTCTGGCCCAGTGGTTCTTGAGAAGAAGATTTTCAAAGATTTTTCATATTTATTTCTATGTAAAACTTTGATTCCCTATAATGACCCCTCCCTTCCCCCGGGGGTCATTATTTGAACAATTTAGAATCTACATTATAACAGGATGATTCCACATAAGTTTCAGCTTTTCTGGTCCAGTGGTTCTTGAGAAGAAGATTTTCAAAGATTTTTCCTATATATTTCTATATAAAACTTTCATTCCTAATTGTGGCCCCGCCCTTCCCCCGGGGGTCACAATTTGAACAATGTAGAATATACATTATACCAGGATGCTTCCACATAAGTTTCAGCTTTTCTGGCCCAGTGGTTCTTGAGAAGAAGATTTTCAAAGATTTTTCCTATATATTTCTATATAAAACTTTGATTCCCCATTGTGGCCCCGCCCTTCCCCCGGGGGTCACGATTTGAACAATTTAAAATCTACACTACCCCAGGATGCTTCCACATAAGTTTCAGCTTTACTGGCCCAGTGGTTCTTGAGAAGAAGATTTTTTAATGACCCAACCCTATTTTTGTCTTTTCTTGATTATCTCCCCCTGCGAGGGGATATGTCCCTTCATTTTAACAATTTAAATTCCCCTTCATTTAAGGATGCTTTCTACCAAGTTTGGTCAAACTTGGCCCAGTGGTTCTTGAGAAGAAGTTGAAAATGTGAAAAGTTTACAGACGGACAGACAGACGGACAGACGGACGGACGGACGGACGACGGACAAAATGTGATCAGAAAAGCTCACTTGAGCCTTTCGGCTCAGGTGAGCTAAAAACGAATCGATAAAAAATAATTCTATAAGAAATTGAAAACGTCATCATGGTCATGGTATTTTTGGCAAATTTTCAAAAAAGCTTTATTTGAATTTAAAAAAAGTCATTCAAAGAAAGAAAACTTGAATTAAAAAAAATCATTAAAAAAATAAGAAAACGATAAAATCCTGAAAAAAGACATGGTTAATGAAATTAATTCTCAGCTGGATTGAGAGTACTCTATGTCATTTCATTAAAACTGGATGGATTCAGAACTACCCGAAATGGCAATTAACGAGGATGACACGTACTTGTCAACAGACAGGAAATCAAAATTTTGAGTGGATAATGGTACACAATCATAATAAACAGAAGTGTATGCAGGAGGGGAGAGTAATCCCCTGGGGTTCAGAGTTGTAAAATTTAATACGCCAAATTAGCAAAACTATGAAATGCTTATAGTTTTAAATTTAAAAGTTTAAAACAATAAATTAAAAATAAATTAAAAATATTCAGCATGTAAATTGACAACATTCAAAAAATAATTCTGCTTATACGAAATCTAAATTACATTGCTTTCATTTGTTTAAAAATAAGTGTACGATTTCCCTCGAATTGGATTTAATACCGGTAGATTACTGTACATACAGCGGCGGATCATAATATTATAAACAAAATGGCGTTCCAATTGCGGTTAAAAAGAAACTATCACTCTTATTTATCTGTAGCTCCTCTCAGTATGCATGTTTGAATAAAAAGGGCACATGACTGGGTTAAATTACGTATTATGTTATAATAAGATATGACGTATCATGATTGTGATGCAATAAATTACGTCATTCTGTATGTAAACAGAGAATGGGAAAGGTGAAAGATTTATCACCAAGCTTAAAACAAAGGATCGTAAATAGTGTTCAGAGTGGAATAAAACAATCAGAAATTGCAAAGTGCCTGGGATTAAACCGATTTACAGTTTGTGCTGTGATAAAGCGATATCAGGAGCGGGGTTCGGTGGAGAATAAGCCTAGAACGGGAAGAAAGAAAAAACTTAGTGTGCAGGACGAACGGTCAATTTTGAGGTTGGTAAAAACACATTGTGTCGAACCTCTGAAAGATATCACTGCCAGATTCAACCAGATTAGGGGAGATACTGTTTCAAAAGTAACTGTGAAAAGATGTTTGTTCCGAAATAAATACCATAGACGAGTTGTAAGAAAAAACATACGAATCTGAGATGTAAACATAAAGAAACGAGTCGAGTGGGCTAGGGGGAAAAGGCATTGGAAAGTTGATGGTGACTGGAATCGTGTTATTTTTTCTGATGAATGTAAGGTGATTATTGGAGAAAATACTGTACAGCAGGAAATTAACTCGCGGAGTTAAAATTCGCTATATTCGCGGAAAAAGAATTTACGCGAATTCAACATACAGTGAATAATTCTTAAGATTTTAAAAAGTATAAACTGAAATTTTATTATCATCTGTGATTAGATGTAGACTGTCTTTATAATTATGCGATGTATGGATCAATTATAAACACGTAGTTGTTTTTTTAAGCTTATTAATTGTTAAATTAATTTCTATAACAAACGATTAAGGTAGTTTTGTCATCTAGTAAACGTGCAATGTAATTATCTAATTAAACAAGCTTGTATAATTTCACCCGTGCGAATCACTCAGTCATTACCTTTAATCAACGCACTAGCGTGGTAAACAGGGTAAAGACAATTAATTTCAATTATATGATTAAAAGACAACAATTTGACTACTGTATTTTTCTTTTTATTTGGACTCGGAAATAAGAAAATTCTGAATGCGTAACATTATTTTGACTTCAAATCGGGATCAGTCCGATGTTTTGTTATTATTCAGTCGGGCTCAAATTAACACAATATATAGACTTGCCTTTCCTTACTGATATGCGCGATATACATGAACAGACTTTCATAAGATAGAGACTGGAAATAACAGTTCAAACAATATATACACAAAGAAAAATGCTTGCAAGTACTGTTTAAAAATTGTATTATTGTTTTTTTTACCTTTCCGCGAATTCAAACGACCGCGATTTGCTGAAAACTGAACACATCGCGACCGCGATTTTAACCTGCTATACAGTAATCGCGTATATGTGTGGCGGAGACCCGGAGAGGAGTGGATGCCGCAATGCATTAGCCCCGGTCGTGGCGCAAAGGTTAGTCTAATGATTTGGGGGTGTATCTGCTGGAATGGACCAGGTACTCTGACAGTTGTCAATGGCAATATCAATGCTGAAAAGTACAGGGAAATAATTGATAATGAACTGTGGCCAGTTGTTGCCCAGCATTTTCCACAGAATGACTTTATTTTTCAAGATAACAATGCGCCAGTACATCACGCAAGGATTGTGCTAAATTACAAAACTGAAAATAACATTCGAGGAATGATGTGGCCTGCCTAATCTCCGGATGCTAACATAATTGAAAACTGTTGGCTTTTGTTGAAAAATCAGCTTAGAAAATGTGCAAACAGAATTACCAACGCAGCGGATCTAGAACAAGAAATTCGGAGAATATGGACCACCATCCCCATTCATTATATACGGAACCTTTACAGATCACTTCCACAACGAATGATCAAGATTATAAGATCAAAGGGGTATGCCACAAAATATTAGGTAAGTTTCATTTATACAAATCTGTTTAAAATGCAGAAATTGTTTTTTATATACCGGATCTGTATGTTGCTAATAACCCAACGACGCCATTTTGTTTATAATATTATGATCCGCCGCTGTATATGTCTCATTTTTATGAAATAATTTAACTATTAACAAAAATATCAAAATTTATTTTGATTAGATATGAAGTTGCCTAGCTTTTAGCTGGGTTATAACCCACCGTAAACGATTTTTTAAACAAGAGGCCAACGGGCCTTATAGGTCACCTGAGCATCATGCAACAACTTTCAAATGATTGAATTTGTTTCATGTTTTAAGCTAGATGTAAGGCATTCACAATTTTGGAAGAGGCACTCTTGCTCATCATAACTATGTACTTAATTAGTTTATTTAAAACCTAGGAGCAAAGAAGAAGATTTTCAAAGATTTAATGCATATTCACTATATAATCAATAGAGCCCCGCCCTAGCACCAGAACCCCTGACCCTAGGGCCATGAATTTCATAATTTTGGTAGAGGCACTCTTGTTCATCATAACTATTTACTTAGTTAGTTTATTTAAAACCTAGGAGCAGAGAAGAAGATTTTCAAAGATTTAATACATTTTTACTATATAAACAATAAGGCCCTGCCTTAACACCAGAACCCCTGACCCTGGGGCCATGAGTTTCACAATTTTGATAGAGGCACTTTTGCTCATCATAATTATTTACTGAATTAGTGTATTTAATACCTAGGAGCAGAGAAGAAGGTTTTTCAAAGATTTAATGCATTTTTATTATATCATCAATATAGAGCCCCGCCCTAACACCAGAACCCCTGACCCTGGGGCCATAAAATTCATAATTTTGGTAGAGGCACTCTTGTTCATCATAACTATTTACTTTGTTAGTTTATTTAAAACCTAGGAGCAGAGAAGAAGATTTTCAAAGATTTAATACATTTTTACTATATAAACAATAAGGCCCTGCCTTAACACCAGAACCCCTGACCCTGGGGCCATGAGTTTCACAATTTTGATAGAGGCACTTTTGCTCATCATAATTATTTACTGAATTAGTGTATTTAATACCTAGGAGCAGAGAAGAAGGTTTTTCAAAGATTTAATGCATTTTTATTATATCATCAATATAGAGCCCCGCCCTAACACCAGAACCCCTGACCCTGGGGCCATAAAATTCACAATTTATTTAGAGCCACTCTTGCTTATTATAACTATGTGCTTAATTAGTTTATTTAATACCCAGGAGCAGAGAAGAAGATTTTTAAAGACTTACTGCATTTTCACTATATAATCAATAGAGCCCCGCCCTAACACCAGAACCCCTGACCCTGGGGCCATGAATTTCACAATTTTGGTAGAGGACTCAATGCTGATTACAATCATACCAACAGTTTGACTGCTTGATGTTCGGGAGTAAAGAAGAAGATTTTTAAAGATTGCACTATTTTTAGTGGTTTTTGCCCCACCCCCCAGGCCCCAGGGGGGCGGGGACCATGAAATTCACAATTTTTGTTCCCCTTTACCCAAAGATGCTATATGCCAAATTTGGTTGAAATTGGTTCAGTGGTTTCAGAGAAGAAGCTGAAAATGTTTAAATGTTAACGCACGACGGACGACGGACGACGACGGACAAAAACGGATAGCAATAGGTCACCTGAGTTTACTCAGGTGACCTAAAAATATATATATGATGAGTTTTAAGCAAGAGAAAATTTTTATTCAAATAAAAAAAATTCGATAGTTATATAGAATTTGAAACAATTATGTTATTCTTTTTTCGAAGAAAAATGATGTAGAAATAGAACAACTACACATACCCGAGTTATCTCTCTTAGATAAACACACGTTTTTGACGAAAATACACATTTGACTGTATTTTTTTTTTTAATTTTAAAGTTCAAAATATGTATAATAAACTCACCAACTTTCATTTGATTAATAGGCTAATCATAATAGCCTTAAAGGGCATTTCGGTAGTTTTAGGGGGCATTTCGGTAATTTCCAGGGGCATTTCGGTAATTCTGTGGCATTGTCCAGTTTACAATACCACTGTATCAGAACTCTTTAGTGTGCGGTGTAGAGAGGGTTCCTGTGGCGTTGTCCAGTTTACAAAATCATCAAATTACTTCCTTGTTTATAAGTTATCGTAAACAAATGAAAAAAAAATAATTTTACTTTGCTTACTAACAACTCATTACCCGTACCCCTAAATTATTGCTTTCAACAATGATTTGTAGTCTTATACGTACTTTCAACAGTGACTTTGACGCTTGTTAATACTTCAAAGTCAGTCGCCGCGTCGCCGTCGGTTCTACTTGACCGAGTTGTCGTTCTGAAATTATTATTTCACATTACGATCCCGATCTTTATAAAGTAGACTCAGTTCAGCTTTTGAGCACATGTAAAGGCAGGCGGGGGTATAGCTTTCTATGCGGGGAAATTTTCAGACTATGAAGAATAGTTATTTTACCTTCTGAACTTTATATAGGAAACATTTTAACAGAAGTATAATAATACCGTATATATATATATTTTTACAAGTTTTTTTTTTTTTTTAATGTTGCAAATGTTAAAGAAACCAGATTTGTGAATATTTATAAACATTTATTTTAAAATGTATACAATGTACATTGATAATGTGCAAGAAAATGAGTAAAAATGAATTCTTCTGTCTTTGTTATTTTCAATCTTTAGAGTTGTATTTTCAATATTTATGTAAACCTGACTATCAGTCAATGACTCTAACCAACTGTCGTATGTAAACCAAACGTATTTTGTCGAGCTTAATATAAATGATACGTTCGATACGTATTAAAATAACATTTGGTAGTCTTAAGAAGGCTTTAAAAGTCAAATCTGTGATATTTTGCAAGTTTTTCTCCAATTGGCATTGCTGTAAATAGCTTTTTTCTTCAAAATCCTTATATTTACACAGCGTTAATGATTGTTCACAAAGAGACATCGTCAGAATCTTGCAAAGGACAAAAAATGCCCAATTTTAACTTTCAGTATCTTATCGGATTTACGGTTGAATAATTATAGGAATGACTCTAATTCTTGGCCAAATTATTGGATTATAACCTGGTTTGGGTTAGTTTACGCTTTATAATCCGCGAAGCGGATTATAAAAAAGCGTAAACTGACCCAAACCAGGTCATAATCGAATAATTTGGCCAAGAATTAGAGTCATTCCTTATAATTTAATTTTTAAATAATTAACAACTGTGGGTGTAAAACTGTGCTGCTTTTTATGAGTTCAAATTTGCCGCTCAATAATACATCCTTAGTAACGGAAGTGATTTGAAACAAGGGGACGTAATAACTTAATGGGACGTAATAACAGAACTAGCAGCCATGATGTTTGTTTACACGAGGTAAGAGCGAGCTACTGTTTGAAGTTAAAAGTACATTTATTAAATTTAGAATTTTCCATGTAATTCCATGGACTGGAAAAGTGGGATTGCATAGATACAAATGAATCAGCTGGTTGTCAAGGGGGTGTGTCCCCATACCAAACCAGGTTATTACGTTTTATTCTAGTGTTCCTTTTTGGAAATCAACCAATGAGAGACTAGAATATTATCAAAATTAAATTATTTCAGTTTGTTATCGGAAACTTCAGTTTTGGTTATCGGAAACAAAGGTTAAGATATCGATAGATTAGGAAAATTCTAAAGGAACGACAGAAATCCGCATGAAATCTAAATATATAAAGTGGCTCGCACACAATTCTAATTATTGGTTATTATTTACCTCTTTCAAGAATATGTAACTTTAAAAAATGCGTGTTTTGGGCATTTCTTACTGAAATCTGCACGATCTTGACCTGTTGTTAAATATGGTATTAGTTTCAAAGAACTACGTACTATAACTCTTTATTCCCGCCTATATTTTGCACCCATTAAATTCAATTTTAATGGCAATTTGGCCATCAAATCTTTGTTTAAAACAAAGAACAGTTCTATTGTAATTGATTAATCATTTTAATTTCAGCGCTAGGTAGTAAATTATCATTAATTTCAGCTGTCGAAAAAAGGGGGGGGGGATAGACGATATTTTCTAGTGAAATCGAACTTTCAAAAATCAACATATTTTGAAATAGACTTTAACATGATAAAATGTATCTCATATCTTTTCTTTTTTTTGGGGGGGGGGACATATGTTTCTTTTGTTTTATGCAAAGAAATAAAACTTATATAAATTAATTAAATACAATTATGTAGTTGAAAATAGCTTTAAAATTGGTGGAAAATCAACATTTTTTTTTTGTTTTTTGTCTATAAACATATGCCCCCCCCCCGTGAAACACAAAAAGCTTTGGCATATATTTGTAAAATGACAGTCTATATTACCTGTGAAAAGGAATTTTTGTTTCACGGGGGGGGGGGGATGTTTTAAAAATATTTTCCGTTTTCCATTGATTTCTATAGTGAAAAACTCACGTTTTACCAAATATATAGAGTTAATTTTATAATACCGAATAGGGCCATTCTTTAAACGTGAGAAAAAGTACAATCTGCTTTCAAATAACGACATATAGATGTGTTTGAAGAGGAAATTTTATATTTTCGAGGTTTTATACACTCTTGTATTTTTTTTTCATGAAAAGGGGGGGGGGTATTATCCACACTTCAGGTGCCTGTGAAACAACATATAGTCAATCAACGTGATAAGCGCATATAGCGAAAGAACAGTTGCCAGTCATTTTATCGACTTAGCACAGGCGACACCGAGATTCAAACTCACAACCTTTCCAACACGAATAAATTTATAAGTTTACTGGCCTAAAGCAATTAAAGAGCTCAAACTCAATAATATTAAGGGTGGTCAAATGTATTTCCAAATAGGGCGTTAGACCAAACTATATAGAATTAAAACTTTTGAGGAGAAAAGAGATTGACATAAAAAAATTACGAAATCGTAAACATGGATCTCTAAAGACATCGGAGAAATTGTTTAACATACCAAGAAGGAATAAGAACCCCCTGATAAACGGTTACATCCAGCAGTGTGCTCTTCATCACTATTGGCCAGATGCAATGTGTAAATATAAAGCTCATCTCAGATAGATCGAGGGATTCACATGGATATTGCATTGCTAATGGATGTTCTACTGAAGCAAAATTCTCTACCCCCCCCCCCCTCCACCCGCCCAAGTGTAATTGAAAACGCCAATCACTGACTGTGGAAAAAGTTAAACATATATGAGGAACTGAAAATGAATCAAACTGTTACGTGATTCCGGGGATCAGTATATCACAATACAAAAGTAATTGTTATGACAAATTAAAGATTTACGTCTGAAACCTCCTGAAGCTTAAGGAGGTTCACATGAATGGAAAACATGAAAAAATGATTAAACGGATAGGATAGTTCTATCATTTATATTATAAATCTTATTTATAACCATTCATATCAAAACAATTCAATTCAATTCAATTTATTGACCAATAAAGGGCCCTCATGGTGCAAAAAGAATTTACATTGTTAAAATGTATATTAAATGATTATCATACACACTTACGAACCTTACAGACAGCCCTTGAAAATAAATTTCAAAATTACTTTAAACACCTTACGTTTGCTTTTTTCAAGAATTGACAGACTATTTATGAAGCTAAAGGAAACTTTTTAACCTGCGTTTCCAATAACATATAGCTGTACACTACACCCTTCAAAAACCGAATTATCCGCCTACGTATTCAACTAACGAGACATTTCAAATGACTTTTTCAAGCCTTAATTTAGATTTTTAATCTCAGTTTGCTGATTTAAAGGTATTTGATTGTCCTTAGAATAAATATACCAGTTTGATAGAATGAATTAAATTTGAATTCTACAAAAGTTAAGTTTTTTTTTAAATAAAATATTATCTGAGAGAGCTGTAGATCTTTTGATTCGGTTTGTGCTTTCTGCTGCTGAAAGTATAATTACAGTTAATTCTCGATAAACCGCCACCTTTTGTAATTAAGAAATCATGGCTGTATAATGAATTTGGCGATGATTTGAATTTCCCGTCTTTTAGGAAACAAGAAATAGAGTTACCGTTCTTAGAAATACCATAAAGCGTTTCTATTCTTATAATTACATGTATATGTATTTAAAACATATTTCTAAATTTTAAAATATACTTAAAGTAATATTTTATGTACACTTTTTTTAAAAACAAAATATGCAGTTATGAAACAAAGACAAGTACACGTCCATCTATGTATATGTAAAATTGTAAATCGGCACGTCTGATATTGGAGAAAAATAATTGCTGGATCGATCGTCGTGATATATTGCTGACAGTACGTAAAATGGTTTCTTGAATAAATTTATTGTTTATGTTTATTGTTAGTTTCCTTTCTTTCATCTTTTATTTCCTCTGTTACAGAGATTTTTGACATGACAATGACATATAAATTATAACTCAATCACAATATGAGAAAAAAAAAGAATACACATTGTAAGTAACAAAAAGGGAAAAAAAAAGAGCAAAAATACACAAAACTGAAAAAAGCAGAAAATATTGCACATATGATACACTATTTTATGTAAAGGATAGCCATCCAAGCAGGGAGTGGGGGTGATGGGGGGGTGGGGGGGGGTTATCCATTTACAAATCTGAGATTGCATTGTCTATTGTTGAGTGCACAAGAGGAGACGGTGTGTACGTATAATTCAGTTTTCTAAACTGGATTTCTTTTTCTGCTGACAATATTGTAAGTGGTGGTCTTCCAAGAAGAATATTGAATAACTCGTCTTCAGGAAGACCACATAGTTCAGCTTCAAGGTGAACGTTAAACGATTCTGAAAGAGAGTTCCACCATATCACGCCTGCTAATCGATCACTTGCACAACCAGCAGTTGTGTATAACAATCAAAAGAGATCGATTTCCGGTTGTGCAGTTGATGCGAATAATTCCAGTGCACAGGTAGTAAATGGACTCGATTCAGGCAATAATTGATATTTTTTTTAAAATATAAGAATGTAATTCCATGAGCAATTTATTTTTCTTTAATTTTAAACACTCATAAAATGCAGTGATTGTCGATAAGCGACTATATTTGTTTTGAAGCAAGGACTGGTAGAGCGAAAACGCTGATTGAAAACAGTATTCGCCGACTAAAGTTCGTTTAAATCTAAACCAACCTTGAAAATTCAGTGTCCACCATCAGTATCCTACAAGTGCATCCTATCCACCAAAACTGGGACTTCGATATGTGTTTAATTTGACAAATATTCGAAGAAAAAAACATTGCTTGTGCATGCGATCATTCAGTTGTGAAAGAGATCTCGGGTTATGCATGAGATAAAGGATAAAAAGTTACGCAAGTATTAAACAATCTCCATAATTCACCTCTTATACTATTTTATTTTTGGTAATTATAAAGTGTTAAATACATGTATTGTCTATAATATGAAGACCTCGCAGGGGCAAGTCCAGCAATTTTTGAAAAAAGGGGTGGGTGTGCAGGTGTCCAACACTCATGCATATAGGCACTTCAAACATGGCAACACTGAGTTTTCAACAGTTCTTTCGGGGACTTTGACAAGCCAATAACAAAAAAACAAAAGAAAAACACAAACAAGCAAGTAGGGCTCGGATTGCATGTGACGGTACTCGGAGGAAAGCATATTAAACGAGGGAACTCTATTTATAGCGATCAGAAAGGACAGAGATAATTCAACCAATTATAGTTGTCTCTATACAGGCAATAAAATCGCTAGAAGTTAATTTTCAGCAATATAACAAATAATTTTAATCAAGCGAGTTTATCACTTGTAGAGACGAGAATAAAGGGTTGGGAGGTGTATAAAATTTACATATTTGTTAAAAATGTGCCTGGAATACAATTAGGGAGTGAAAGGTAGTTGATTGACCAATGCTTGAAAGTGGAGAAATTCTCCCTAAAAGCGCGCAAAAAATATTGCGCCGTAAATTGCACTTTTTTGCATTACAGGATCTGTACATATCGTTATGGTCAAAGAAAAAATATATAAAACCATAACGCTACAGATCTGCTGCTAAATGTGCTACAGATGTGACAACAAATATTTTTCTTACATTTTTTCCATCAAACTACGCGCCTTGATTAACCTACTGCAGAAACAATGGGTATTATCACGTGATAAAGATCCAGGGTTTCGGCATGTGGTTCATCTTGGGAGACCTACATCTTCATTCATACATTCTTATAATTCATCATTAATCTATTTCAGCTTTGAATATTTTGTGCTTCCCATGCATTGATGCTTTTGAAATAAAGAAAGTACTTGTAATTTTTGAAATTATAAATTTTGCGGCTGATTTAATGCTTTGCATTAATTTTATTTGGAATGTTTATTAGGGATATTTTTATTGAACGATTATTTTGGATTTTTGACGATTTTTCCCCTATGGTATACATGATGAATAAATGTAATAAATATAATTTGTGGGAAAAAAAGTGTTCAACAAGTCCGGGGGGGGGGGGGGGGTTCCTGTCCAGAAGCACCTGTAATGTGGTGTTGTCATTTTGATCCTTTCCATCTCGATAACAAAATTCAGGATACCTAGCTTCAAAACACAAAGAAATATTTACCCCTTGGCAAACACATATTATCGAGAGCCTGCCTCTTATTTTTTCACAGACAGCACTTTTACTATAAAATATACATGAAATGAAAGCATGAAAAATTCGGTCTTTCCCTCCACTTTTGTTGAAGTGCCGTCAAATAAAGGTAAGGTATGATTAAGTTAAACAATTTCGTACTGAAAGAAAATGATATACTGCAAAGTATATGCTGTTTTTTTTAATTTTATTTTATCTCTTATTTTATTATTAATTTTTTTTGCATACAAAATAGTCATATTAAAGATAAGAAGTTTCCTGGTGTCAATTTCCGCATTGATTGATAGAAGACCCATGAGTTGTTCACAAATATCTGATCCAAAACTTGTTTGCATATTCCGTGTTGGAGTGTGTTGAGGCGTCTTATATCTTGGTTCACCATGTGGTTCCACAGTTCACAACCATAAAGAACCATAATTTGAATTTTGATATATGTCTGCTTATCTAAAGGTTTATGATTGTCCATATAGTTAATAAATCACTTTGTTTTATAAAACAAATTGATTCTGACCTCTACAAAGATTAAAATATATTGACATATTCAGAAAATTTTATTAAATTTCATTTTAAAGAGCTGTAGATCAAAAAACTCCACGCGACTCCAAAGAGAGTTATGTAGGTTTCGTTACTAAAGCTGAAGATTTTGGCCGATTTTTTAAATTAAAAGAAACGTATAAAAATACGTATGAGGGAGAATTTAGCATTTATTTTGTCCTATCATACTACTATCACTCAAAGCGCACATCATTTGGAGGCCCGTGGGAAGCAATTTCAGTTTCGGGGGCGCAACCATACATTTTCTGGCCATGCATTGTAGAATTTGTTAACGATGGGGTAACCTGCGTCACCTTTTAGAGTAACTAGTGGACTCGTCCAAGGATGCTTTGTCGGCGACTGTAAAAGTAACTTGATATTCTTTCGCCAAGAAAAGCGCGAAATTTCTGTATAGAAACTGTTGCGGCTGCGTGTCATGTATCAGTAATCCTGAATTATACAATGTGTCAGTTTTGGGTTCTATGTTTTATATCAGTTAATTGAATAAATATGGAAACCTCCATGTGGTTGTCTATGTGGTGATGCGACTCCGACGACTTATATGACACTGCGGAGCTTTACTCATTGTTCATTCGCCATAGAATAGAATCCGACATTTAACACTTAATATCTTTGAATATACAGACATTTTAAAGATAAGCTTCATTTTTGATTCTAGAAATGTTTTTCTCTAGAAATATAATATATTTTCGTGTTTTTAAATTGAGTAAATCGATGACCTAGCATCGTTTTAGATAACTCAAGCCCCTCTAGGACTTGAGTAAAAACTTAGCATGCTTACTCTATTTACTTATTACCCAAATTTAGATCAGAGTAACAAAGAGAAAATGCACTTCCACTTTATAAACAGTTGTGCACCTCATCCCAAAGGAACCACTGACCCTGGAGCCATGCATGAAATTCACAATTTTAGAAAAGGCACTCTTGCTCATCATAACTTTGTACTTAGTTAGTTTATTTAATACTCAGGAGCAGAGAAGAACATTTGCAAAGAATTAATGCCTTTTCATTAAATAATCAATAGAGCCCCACCCTTACACCAAAACCCCTGTCCCCGGGGCCATAAAATTCACAATTTGGAAGAGACACTTTTAATCATCATAATCATTTTAGTTTATTTAATACCCAGGAGCAGAGAAGAAGATTTTCAAGAATTAATGCATTTTTACTATATAATAAATATAGCCCCGCCCTAGCTCTAGAACCCCTGACAAATTTGGTAGAGGACTGAATGGTCATTACATTCATGCTAACAGTTTGCCTGCTTGATGTCCAGGAGTAAAGAAGAAGATTTTTAAAGATTTTATTAATTTTAGTGGTTTTGACCCCACCCCTCGGGTCCCAGGGGGGGCATGGACCATGAAATTCACAATTTATGTCCTCCTTCATCCATAGATGCTAGATGAGTGATTCAGATGACCTTAAAACTTAATTTCAATGGAAAATATTTACCCCTCCCCCCTTATAAGTCCCCTCCTCTGAGTTTGTTCGTCCGTCTGTCTTACTTGATTTTCAGTACGTTTTTCTATAAACCATAAAGTTGCAGAAACATGTATAGAGCTGATTTCTGGTATGTGAGTGCATTTTGAGTTACAGATCAATTTTGAATGTCATTTGGCTTCATTGATTTTTGACAGAATTATGATATTTTTAATTTTTCCTAATGGTTTAGATGTGGTTCGTGCTGCGCTAAATTCCCAAAGTCAACATATTAAATATGAAGCAAGAAAGAGTTGACGTTTTGTCTTTATGTGGATTATTTTTCAGTTAAAGAAATGAACATGATAACCTCAAATTTTTTAACATCAAGCAGTTTTACATGTACCTTGGTCATAACTTTTGCACTAATAATTAAATGACATCTTGGATTTTGCCGTACATTTTTTAAACCCTAGTTGCAGATACATGTAAAGAGCTGATTTTGGTAGGTGAGTGTAAAGGTGAAGTGAGTGCATTTTGAGATATAAATCGATTTTGAATGTCGTTTCAATGATTTTTGACAGAATTATGACATTTTTAATTTTTTCCTAATGGTCAAGATGTGGTTTGTGCTGCGCTAAATTCACAAAGTCAACATATTAAATATGAAGCGAGAAAGACGCGTGAAAATGAGTTGAAGTTTTGTCTTTATGTGGATTATTTTTAGGTTAAGACCTCAGCCATTTAACATCATGCAGTTCTACCATGTCTACCTTGGTCCTAACTTTTGCATTAAATGACAAAAAGATGACCCGTAAGGGAAAATGTATGTATTGCTCAGAATGCTTGTTTGCAGAATTATAATATAATTAACTATTTAAATTGGAATTAAATTAATTAATCAATCAGAATTAAACTCCTCTTTGCATTAAGCTAAGATTTCATGGCCAAATCTCCATTAGAATTGAATTAAATATGTGCAACATGCAGGCGCGAAACGCATTTTTTTCTCAATCTTCCATGCAGAGTTGTCATTCGTTCATCTCTCAGACACCTCTGAAACATAGGTTCTTGCGGAAAGGAACTCCCCCTCTCTCTCTCTCCCCCCTCCCCCAATAGTCACCGCCGGTTTTTTTGGGATTTTTATTACAAATATTTCGTACACTTTTTCATCATATCTACAATAGAAGGATATGGAGATAACGAACATTATCTAATCTCAAAATCCATAAAACAATACAAAATAGGAGCAGAGGAAACACAGACCTCCGAAACATCAGAGGTGGGATCAGGTGCCATGGAGGAGTGAGCATCCCCTGCTGACCGGCCAAACCCACCGTGTGCTCCTTGTAATGATCGGGAAATAACGGGAAAATTCGTCGTCAATTCAGTTTATAAATTATGGACTAACAATTGGTATGAAAAAAGTCAGTCAGCATTTGACTCAATGATAAATTGTATTTGCTGACAAGGTCATTGTATCGACCATAGAACTTACGAAATGATGACTTCAAAACGAGACTGCTGATATTCTTGTTTCATCAACTTACTTGTCAATAATTTACCTCGTTTTAGAAATTGTTCATACATAGAGCATGCTCTTGCGTATCGAATCAACTGAGATGTATACACTTCGTATGCAAGTGGTGAGGGTATATTGCTGCATAAGTAATGAAAAAATCGTAAAACCCAAAATAATCGTTCCACAAAAAATGCCCCACGATACATCATGCTAGAAACTGAGTGGGCGTGTGAAACCATTGAGTGGGCATATCGAACCACTTAGTGGTGTGTCTAACCAGTGAGTGGACGTATCTTACCACTGAGTGAGAATGTTTAACCACTGACTTGGTGTATCTTACCATCGATTGGGCGTGTCTAACCACAGAGTAGGTGTATGTAACCACTGAGTGGGTGTATGTAACCACTGAGTAGGTGTGTCTAACCACTGAGTAGGTGTGCCTAACCCCTGAGTAGGTGTATGTAACCACTGAGTAGTCTTATCACTGAGTAGATGTGTCTAATCACTGAATTGGTGTATGTAACCACTGAGAAGATGTATGTAACCACTGAGAAGGTGTATGTAACCACTGAGTAGGTGTATGTGACCACTGAGTAGGTGTGTCTAACCACTGAGAAGGTGCATGTTACCACTGAGAGGGTATATGTAACCACTGAGTAGGTGTATGTAACCACTGAGTAGTCTTATCACTGAGTAGGTGTGTCTAACCACTGAATTGGTGTATGTAACCACTGAGAAGGTGTATTTAACCACTGAGTAGGTGTATCTGACCACTGAGTAGGTGTGTCTAATCACTGAGAAGGCGCATGTTACCACTGAGAGGGTGTATGTAACCACTGAGTAGGTGTATGTAACCACTGAGTAGGTGTGTCTAACCACTGAGAAGGTGTGCGTAACTTTTGAGACGAAACATCTTATCACATACGGGCATGTGTAATGGTAACCACTGATAGGGTCTTACCTTTATAAAAATATATAGAAGTTTATTCTTCTGATTACATGGATGTGTAACCACTGAGTGGGCGTGTCAAACCACTAACTGGGTGTGTCAAATGGTAACCACTGATTGGGTGTGTCTCACCATTGAGCAGGCATGTCTAGCCTCTGAATGGGTGTGTGTTACCACTGAGTGGGTGTGTCTACCTTCTGAGTAAGCATGTCTAACCACTGAGTGGGCGTGTCTTACCAATTATTTGGTGTCTAGTCACTGATTGGGTGTGTTTAATGGTAACTGCCGATAAGATGTGTGTAGACACTGAGAAGGTGTGTCTAACTACTGATTGGGCTTTTGTTACCACTGAAGTGCAATGTTTAACACCCTGAGGCCCTCCGCCTCAGAATGTATGGAATAAAACCCGGGGTAAATCCCCGTACACCCTTGATTGAACTTGGATGACTAATAATGCAAACTTATTCAATGACTTATTGGATGACCCCTATTATTCAAAGTGGGGGCATAAAAATGTAGCTTCTCTGAAAAAGATCAAGACATTGACTTATCTCAGGTTTATTTACATTTTATGTTCAACATTTTGTCAAATGCTGCCTTGCTGAGGTTACTTTTCATAGATTAACAAATGTCTAAGACTGGTATTATAATCTGTCAAGTTTTAGTCTACTTTAATTTCTTTTTTGAAGTGAGATCTTGAATGAACTGTGTTTAAGTAAATAAATATAATTTTTGCATCATTATACAATCAAAGTATTTATCGTGATTATTGAAAAAACAATTCTAGAATTTGAGCAAATTTTACAATGATGAAAAAGATCTTTCTAAGTTGTAAGAACTTGTTATCTATCCCTTATTATGTATTATACAATAAAATATGTTCAAAAGAAACAAAACAGAGTCAGAAACTAATGAAGAATGAAATTTAAATACAAATTTTAAATTAATTTGAATTCCCTTTTGTGCTTTAAAAGCATTTAAATTTAATTTAAATTTGTAATTTAAGAGAAAAAGAAATTAAATCAAAAATCTTATAATAAAGTAAATCCTTAAACATGAAAATCAAGTTGACACAAAGAAAATGACTTTGTTTAAAAAGCAAAATCAAAAATCCTTCCTCTCCCCCCCCCCCCCCCAAGAAAAACCCCATAAAATCAAACATAAAACTATTCTCCTGTTACCAAAACATTTGATAGTTTTTTTCTTTACATCAACTTTATGCAAAAATCTACTTTTAAGAAGAATCAGCTGCAAACCAATTTCCTAAGAGTTGCCAGATTCCATACCTCTACCATTCAGAGATGTGTTCAAATACTAATAAAGGAATCCGTACACAACACAAAGAATAGATATTAACAATGCTTCGTATTAAATATTGCAGTATGACACCCAAGCGTCAGGGGAAGGTATACTGACACAGAACAATGGTATGCCATCTGAATATTGTGAGGGGTTTTAAATTTAAAATGTCAACAACAACAAATTAATTTTACTATCAATTTGGTTATCCGTAAATTTACTCGACTTAGTTCTGAATTTACAAGATTATTTGTAATTCTGATAATCAATACAAATTTTCTCTATTCGATTACATCAAATCTCAATAGCGAATTTTTTTTTATATCAGAAATAAAATTCTGATTTTTAAGCAAAATGTAAACTATTTAAACAATTTAGACCTTACAAAGTGAAAGTAAAACAACATTTATACAGATGAACATAAGAAAAAGAATGAAAAACTCTAAAATATTTTGGTATCTCTAAAATAAAACCAGTATATATCTGTTTATATATACAATCTGACTGTACAGTCAAAAAAAAATATCAGTGAATAATAAAAAGATGATACTAAACTTACATAATTCTTTTCAAAACTTTACATAACAAATAAGTTAGCAACATATAACTTGACTTCTATAAATAAATACTTTACCATAACTCAGTGTATCAAGCTTCAAAGATAGGCATTTTGTTGAACCTTCATTCAGTGTACTGTCAAAATATTTTACATAGAAGTTTAATTGGTAGTTCTAAATTATAATATTGTGATGTTGAATTATACTCCCAGGCTTGTGTTTTAGCTTAATTTAAATTATTCTTTAACTTAAACAAGTACAGGTAAAGCCAATGTATACAAAATCTTGGATCAGCAGTATTACTTGTGCTTGACAGAATCAAATTCATACACCCACTATAACTTGACTTCTCCCAAATCGAAAAAGAATAATCCTGTTTTGTTAAACCTTTAACAATACCAAGATAAAACAAAAACGTCCAAACCACTACATATTACATGTAATTCATAAAAGGTTTAATAGTTTTTTTTCATCTTGAAACACCCTTATTTACCCGCCCCCCTCCCCCTATCTCGCCCTCTTACTATTAGATAATTCTCTACTGGTATGTTGGAGCTTCTTAAATCTGCACATAACACAGCTAGAACCAGGAAATACATTCTCCGAGTCCATGTAACTGTCCTTTGCCAAAGGTTATGACTACACTGTATTTTATTCAGCAAAACTCTATAAAATGTTGTGGAAATTGATCCCACTTCTGATGCTTCAGAGGTCCGTGTTTGCTCTGCTCCTATTTTATGTATTGTTTGATGGACTTTGAGATTGAATACTGGTTATTATCTTCATATCCTTCATTTAGAACAAGTTAGCTTAGATTTTATTCAGGGCATTGCTTAACGTTCTTATTTATGTATAAATGAGCAAGACATTTAATGTTAGGCTTGAATTGACGGAAATTTCTTTCAATGAAAGGTGCTAATAAGAATACACAACCAAATGTAATATGATTACTTAGCTCGGGTCATTTGAAACCTAAGTTCTAATAACTTAAGGGACAAAGCATACCTTCTCGTAATGAGCAACCTTTAAGTCATGCATGACATTTGACATTTCTCCTTCGGAGTTCTTGAACCCTGACCTTAGCTCCAGTGACCTTGATACGTCATAATTCTCCCCACTGGTCATTGTAAATCCTTGTACTCAATAAAGATATACAGGAGTTTATGAATTAATAGAGAAGGCAGTCAATAATGATTCCTACCTCACAAAACCTTATTTCAGGGGTGGAGTGGACATGTTTACTGGAGTTTCAGAATCGAAAGGGAAGGCAGTTGAAAATAATTCCTACATAAAGGTTTTAGAGCAGGAATGATTCCTTCCTCACTAAATCTTATTTCTGGGGTTGAGTCGACATGTAAAAACATTTTTTTTATTTAAAGTTTAATTGTCTCCCCCAACTCTGAGTTTTACAGCATTTACAACAGTTTTTTTAACACAATGTAAGACCTTCACCATAAACTGGTTATTACTCATCATCTACCAACTAAGAAATTAAGTAATGATTATTGCGAAAGCCAAAGTGACTAAGTTGCTGACACCCAAGATCAGGTCTTTAAAACCAAAACATAAAGTAGATTTCACATAAATTGGAATATTTATGCCATCGACATATTTTTTTTTCAACAAAGCATATCATGTCAAGTCAAGACAACTTTCTCATCAAGTGATGATCTAACTTTTATCTTGTAAAGTCAAGATGAGCTATCGTATTTTTGCGATAGCTATCTCGACAAAACGAGAAAATTTAATTTGTATTTGAGACTAAAATTAAGTCATGTCAATATAGCAATTGCAACAAAATGTGATAGCTTATCTTGAATGGACAAGATATAAAGTCGTTGTTTGACGACAAGCCAGAAAGGTAGATAATGACTGACCGAGATAGTTATCTTGACATTATTGGATGGTATAGATATGCCACCATACGATACGATATATAATGGTGATCTTGCGATATATCATACTATAGATTCTGACACAGTGGTAATTTTCACTCGTATGTCGAAAATATATATCCTGGTGAGCTTGAGATAAAACATACTACAGAATCTGACACAATGGTAATTTTCACTCCTATGTCAAAACGATATATCCTGGTTAGCTTGCGATAAAACATACTACAGAGTTTGACACAATGGTAATTTCCACTCCTATATCGAAACGATATATCCTGGTGAGCTTGAGAGAAAACATACTACTGAGTCTGACACAATGGTTATTTTCACTCCTATGTCGAAACGATATATCCTTGTGAGCTTGCGATAAAACATACCACAGAGTTTAACACACTAGTCGGTAAGGGGGGGACACCTCCTTATGAGTAAAAAATTCCCTCTAGTGACGTTAGACACAAACTACCTTTAATTCCCTGAGGGGCCCATAAAATTTTGATTACCTTACTTTTAATCTCACTATTCCGCTATAAGTTACTCTGGAAAAAGTTAGGCTGAGATCAAAAGTGAGCTCGTCTAAGTTTTATGGCCCCCAGACCAGATGTTAAGAAAATATTTGTTTGTTAAAAGAATATACTGTAACCAAATCTGAAGAATGTTCTTCATATTGGGGCCAAATGAGGGGTCCATTTGCAACTAAATTACCTGGATTCCGGTAAATGTTCAACCAAGGCTCTTTCGTTACTCTTAACCAAGATATTGACAGTAGTGAAGGAAAAACTTCATGAGTACCCTGCAATTACAATATATTCAAGAAGTGGTGTGAATCAGATGTGGATACTCAAAATTTCCGAAGAACGTTAAGACAATTTGAAATCACAAGATTTTACCAAAATCAACAGCTTAAAACCTTACAACTTTATACACAACAAATCCCAACGACAAATTAAAATCCAGGCTTTTTGCTATTATTGACAGCTGCTTCTTTGATAAACATAGGTAATCAGAGATTACAGAGTTCACCTCAACGTGTTTTGTCTTTAAGTAAGGCAAATTAAGTCACACAATTAACCAACAAAAAGTGTACATCCAAAAATGCAAAATTTATGAAATTTTGATACTTTGGAATAGACCTTTATAAAAACTTAAAACTAGTTCTTCATCATGAAAATGTAATTAAAATCCAGCATCTGAAGCAAGATTGAGAGTTTTCATCCCTTGATGCATCATTTGTGCAACTGGTTTATATAAGCCTTATAGTTTTTTGTGATAGATTTCCATCCATAACTTTTACAAGGTCTATTATCTGGAAAATGTATGTCAAATTCAGCATCTTAAGCAAGTCAATTAGTGTGCAACCTAAGATGTATCATCCATGCAAGTTTGGTCAACATTGGGCTTAAAGTTACTTGCAAATGAAACCTGTAAAAAGAATTAACCTTTCCACTAATCCAGAAAATGCAGGTCAGATTCAGCATCCGAAGCCAGCCTAGTAGAATGCACCCTTAGATGTACCATCCATGCAAGTTTGGTCATTATAGCGCTCAAAGTTACTTGGAAATGAATCCTGCACCATAAACTTTAACATGTTTACTCGTCGAGAAAATGTAGATCAGATTCAGCATCCGAAGCAAGTCTAGTAGAATACATCTTACCTCGTTATTGGTCATTTGAAAAATTATTTTGTTAAAACAGATTCTGATTGTACACATAAGTACTCTGAAGTTGACATCAAGAAGATGCTTGAGTTTCTGATTGACAATATCTATATGGTTTTTGGAGACCAGGTATTCCAACAATCTATTGGAATTCCCATGGGTACAAATTGCGCTCCGTTATTAGCAGACTTATTTTTATATTCATATGAAGCAGAATTTATGCAAAATCTTTTGCGTGAAAAGAAAAAAAAACACTTGTTGTGGCCTTCAACTCGACATTTAGATATATTGACGACGTATTGTCAATTAATAATGATAATTTCCATTCCTACGTCGACACGATATATCCTGGTGAGCTTGAGATAAAAAATACCACAGAGTCCAACACATCTGTTTCATACTTGGATATTTTACTTGAAAAAGACACAAATGGTAATCTAACAACCAAGCTATATGAAAAACGTGATGACTTTAACTTTTCTATCGTCAACATTCCTTACTTATGCAGCAATATACCTTCATCACCTGCATACGGAGTATTTATATCTCAGTTGATTCGATACGCAAGAGCATGCTCTACGTATGAACAATTTCTTAAACGAGGTAAATTATTGACAAGCAAGTTGATGAAACAAGAATATCAACAGTCTCGTTTAAAGTCATCATTTCGTAAATTCTATGGTCGATACAATGACCTTGTCAGCAAATACAATTTATCATTGAATGAAATGCTGACTGACGTTTTTCATACCAATTGTTAGTCCATTATTTAAACACTGAATTGACCACGGATTTTTTCCGTTATTTCCTGATTATGACAATGAGCACACGGCGGGTGTGACCGGTCAGCAGGGGATACTCACTCCTCCATGGCACCTGGTCCCACCTCTGATGTTTCGGAGGTCCGTGTTTGCTCTGCTCTTGTTTTGTATATTTGTTTAATTGACGTTGAGATTGATTACTGTTCGTTATTTCCATATCCTTATATATGTACCATCCATGTAAGTTTGGTCATTATAGGGCTCAAAGTATCTTCAATATGAAACCTTCACCAAAAACTTTAACCTGTTCACTCAACCGGAAAATGTAGTTCAGATTCAGCATCTGAAGCAAGGCTGGTAGTATGCATCCTAAGATGTATCATCAATGTAAGTTTGGTCATAATATGTCTCATAGTAACTATGCAAGTTTGGTCATTATAGGGCTCAAAGTATCTTCAATATGAAACCTTCACCAAAAACTTTAACTTGTTCCCTCAACCGGAACATGTTGGTCAGATTCAGCATCCGAAGCAAGGTTGGTAGTATGCATCCTAAGATGTATCATCAGTGTAAGTTTGGTCAACATAGGGCTTATAGTTACTCGGTAATGAAACCTGCACCAAAAACTTTAACCTGTTCACTCAACCGGAAAATGTAGGTCAGATTCAGCATCCGAAGCAAGTCTAGTAGAATACATCCTAAGACGTACCATCCATGCAAGTTTGGTCATTATAGGGTTCAAAGTATCTTCGATATGAAACCTTCACCAAAAACTTTAACTTGTTCACTCAACCGGAAAATGTTGGTCAGATTCAGCATCCGAAGCAAGGCTGGTAGTATGCATCCTAAGACGTATCATCCATGTAAGTTTGGTCAACATGGGGCTTTTAGTTACTCAGAAATGAGACCTACACCAAAAACTGCACCCAAAATGTTAACCTGGACCAAAAACATTAACCTGGTCATTCCTTTGCTGAAATTGCAGCATCTGAAACTTTGACTGGTACAATGAAACACACTAGCAACATCTTCCATGCATGTCTAATCAATTTAGGACATAGATGTACTTAAAAAGAAAACTGCTCTAAAAAACTTAACCTTAACCCGGGACGCCGACGCGGGTATGTTAAGAAAGCATATAAGAAATTTCTCGAGAAATTTAGACTTTTTTTGAAGATAATTTAGTTTAATAAATTACCAAAACCACTGATAAACGTAAACTATTATTTACTATTGCATACTGATAAAAGCGTGCCTAACGCAAAGACGTGCATCACGGCCATGGTATCACGTGACTTCTATTAATAGCAACATTTTCCTTAATAAGAAGGCTTACAGAACAACAATACCCCGGAGTTCGATAATTTCTTTGAGTATGTAATATAGTTGAAAAACATCTATTTTGTCTAAAAAGTGCTGCTAGAATCCCACTATCTTCTCCGTTGAATATTTATTCCACACATTCGCACGAAACCTTACACTTTGTTTTGAATTTTATACATATGAATCGAGATTTTTTGTACAACCATGCTTAACTCGGGATTCTAGCAGCACTTTCCAAGTTTGTCAAAATTCAAACTTTTAATCTGTACAAATCGTATCTTTTGAAATATCCAGCTTATTGTTGTTCTGTTGCGTTTCACCGTCAAGAATGACGGACGATAGGCCGACCGGGAAACGTAATATAGCTGACTGTCTCCGAAAGAAAATATAGTCGATTAAAATAAATTAGCATACCGGTTTAATTAATTTAACTCCATATGAATTTAAAACAATATGTCCGATATTTCCCTTTAAACTCCATTTTACGTATCTTTGAACATGCCGTCTTAGCCAAATTCTCTTTACACGACATGATCAATTTCCAAGTTACTTGATGTACACATATGACGTCATCGGTGGTAGATTTCAAACATAATGACTGTTACAGCATAACAAAATAAAAACATTTTATTTTTGTTAATGTTTACACGTTTTTAATAATGTTCTAGAGTTAAATTACATAGCTAAATACCAATATTACGAAAACCTGATTCTAAAATTGACGTCATCTTGCCTACTATGACGTCATAATGCAGCACTGATTTAGCCAAGGTAGAATATTTTGTATGCTTGTATGCTTCCTTATTCCCCCTGCCGACGCCGACACCGACGCCGAGGGTATCACATAAGCTCCCCCAGACTTCGTTGAGGTGAGCTAAAAATGGAACTCGTAAATTTACTTACCTGGTTATGGTCATTTGAAAAATTATTTTGTTAAACACATTCTGATTGCACACACAAGTTCGCTAAGTTCATATCAAAGATACGCTGTGTTTCTGATTGACAATATTTATGTGGGTTTTTTTTTTTTTTTTTTTTTTTTTGGAGACCAGGTTCTCCGACCATGTATGAAAATTCCCATGGGTACCAACTGCGCCCCGTTATTAGCAGACCTATTACTACATTCATATGAAACAGAATTTGTGCAAAATCTTACGCGTGAAAAGAAGAAAACACTTGCTGTGGCCTTCAACTCGACATTTCGATATATCGACGACGTATTGTCAATGAACAATGCTAGTGTCCATTCCTACATCGATAGATATATCCTGATGAGCTTGAGATAAAAGATACCACAGAGTATGACACA
>NW_026933574.1:0-57806 GCF_032062105.1 Saccostrea cuccullata | reverse complement strand
ATTAATATTAATAGCTGGATGCCAGTAGTAGATGGTACAGTAGAATTATCTTTGATTTTTTCCCCTATGATTTATTGTAGATATACATGTGTATGTTTACCATTTTGCAGAACCAATGCCTTATTTCATAAAAACAACATTGCTCAGATATTTTTTCTGGACTGCCTATAGTTCTGTATTTCTTGTGATGTCTGTATTGGAGCCCTCCCGAGAACTTCCCTGTTCTATGATAAGATATGAGGTGAATTTAAAACTTTACATCACAATTAGATGATTCTGTCAATTTAATTAGTACATTGTATAAGCAGGGGTAGATCCAGGACTCTAGAAAGGGGGGGGGGCAGTTTAATGGAGTCAGGGCTGGGGCCGAAAGCCACACCAAAATTATTTATTTATTAAATCTTATATATATTTTGAACACAAAAGGGTACAGGGACTGGATTCAGATGCTCTCCTCTCTGTAAAGAATGAAAGAGTGTACAATTTTTATGATGAAAAATGCATATGGGGTTGGGTGAAAAGACAGACCTTGTCTGAATGAATTTTGTGCATCTATCCATCACAATGTCCCAAGCCTTGGTGGGAGTATGCCTGGCTGCTTGAGCAAATGAAATCTCATAATCATGAATAATCAAGCCATAAATGACTTTAACTACATTTTATAAACACAAAATATTTGGTAAACAATGACTGGATAGAGAAAGGTCACACCAGAGGTTACTTCAAAATAATTAAAAAGTTCAATCACTTACTGTATGGGAGGTCCTTTTTTTTACTTACTAAAGCATATGTCACATTATCAGGTTCGTAAATCCCTGCCTTCAAATTCTGACCTTGTCATATTTAACTTTATGTTTTTGTACTGAAACTTATTTGCATCATTTAAGTGTGATTATCTCATCTACTTCTCAAAGCAGGATGACATGTCCATCACTTGAGTTTACCTTCATCTTATTTATGGTTGGCCTCTTTGTGTACATATTGACTCATTTATATTGGATTAAACTACTTTGTTCTATATAATTGTAAATGAAAATGATATAAATATACAATGTAACAATCAGCACTGCATGACCAACATTTCCAAATATGACCATCATTGATAGATGTGGGATCTAAGTTGAAAAGTGCCGAAATTCCCAGAAAAACAAAGGATTCGGAATTTCCTGGTACTATGCACATCTATACATCGTGTCCTAAATATCTGCAAAGTTTGATGAAATTCTGTGCAGCGGTTTATGAGGAGTTGCGCTGACAAATGTTCATCGCTATATTCAAGATATGGCCAAAAATCTAAGTTTTAAGTGCGCATATTCCCGGAAAAAATAAAAGAATCGGAATTTAATGGTAATATGCAGATCTACACATTGTGTCCTAAATATCTGCAAAGTTTGACGAAATTCTGTGCAGCGGTTTAAGAGGGAATTGCTTTCATAAATTGTTCATCTCTATATTCAGGATACGGCCAAAAAATCTAAGTTGAAAAGTGTGGAATACCCGGAAAAAATGAAGAAATCGGAATTGCTTGCTAATATGCACATCTACACATTATGTCCTAAATATCTGCAAAGTTTGACGAAATTCTGAGCAGCGGGTTATGCGGAGTTGCGCTGACAACAAAAACAGGGCTGACGGACTGACTGACACTCTGACTGACTGACGGACGGGTCAAAAGCATTATACCTCACGAAACTTGTTGCTTGGGGTATATTCCTCTGCATTCATGGTATTTAATCAATTTCCCATGCTCTGTTTTTTAGGTTTAACTTTATTATCTTTCTGATAAAATGTACATAAATGTCAATCGCCGTCTTAGTTTTAGAGTTACTTCCCGTTTTTATGAAACGTCGCGTAGCGCTTTTTTAAGCATTGGCGCACGTGGAGAAGTAAACAAAGGAGTAAACTCGGGAAAATACAATATCTAGAAAAATAGAACGTTTAGAAAACAAGAGGCCCATGGGCCACTATAGGTCACCTGAGCATCATGCAACAACCCTCCAACAATTGAACTTTGTTCATGTTTTAAACTAGACGTCATGGCATTCACAATTTTGAAAGAAGCATCATTACTTATCATAACTATACACGTTGTATGCTAACTTTTGATGAAAAGTAGGGGATTCTGGTAATTGAAATTGGTTGAGTGGTTGCAGAGAAGAAGCTAAAAATGTTACGACACGACGCACGACCTCGGACAGCAATATGTCACCTGAGTTTACTCTGGTGACCTAAAAATGTTCCAACAAGTTTGATCATTTACCATTTTCATTGTTTGTGAAATTCTTTTAAGGTTTTTTAAAAATGTTATTTAATAAATATTGCTCCTTTTTTAGCCAAAGTTCGAAACTATGTCTTGTGCCATGACTGTGGAAAGCGCCGAGTTGTCTATTCTGCAGTAAAACTAACCAAGGAGCAAGAAAAGGCTGTAACACGTGTTAAGGAAGAGCTGCTTTACTCGTGTGGGAACCAACTTCTCTCAGGAGGTAGATTTCAAGATGTGAATTGTAAAAGATGGGTTAAACTGTCTGCGTCCCAAGAAAACTATTCTGGTAATCCTTTTAATTGATTCATTGTAATAATTAAAATTTTGAAAAAACTAAGTCTGCAATTCTTGAGCCTAATAAAAAGAATATAAAGTTTCATAATAATTCCGGTAAAACTGTTGATTAATATATCTTTATCAAATTATTTTTGTTATTTGTAGAAAGATATGAAGATAACGACAAGTATTCAATATCAAAGTACATAAAACAATACAAAACAGGAGCCGAGCAAACACGGACCTCCAACACATCAGAGGTAGGATCAGGTGCCATGGAGGAGTGAGCATTCTCTGCCGACCGGTAACACCCGCCGTGTGCTCCTTATCATGATCAGGAAATAGCAGGAAAATCCGTTGAACTGCCCATTTGTACTGTGTTTGAATCGGTGTGTTTCCAGTGTAGGAGAGATGAGGATTTGGTGGACAACGATGAAATAAATAACTTGAAATCTAACTTTCTAGTAAGGCCTATAGATGGTTTTCGATAGGCCAGAATTTAGCAAGAGTTATTTCCTGTTGGTCGCCACATTGGAGGTCCTAAATGCTCATATTCCTTCATTGTTCAACCAATTTTAAATTTTTATATTTGCTATTTTGAATTAGAAATCATTATTTTTCTAAAGTATATAAATTTTTGGAAGCCTCCACTATTTAAAAAAATTTTTAAAAAGATTTTCCACCTAATGTTTCTGCTACATCCTCTTAAACTTGGTAAGACAAAGAGGACCTAGTAGACCTCCTATATGACGACCAACGGGGGGTAACTCTCGCTAAATCCAGGCCTATCGAAAACCATCTATTTGTGATGGTTGTTTGACCATTGGCAGGGAACCTGTCACAATAGCTTTAAAAAAAAGGAAATGAATTTTAATAACTTGAGAAAATAAAGTCGATATAAATCACAAAAAATGATTTTTTATATTTCCTCCTTCTACGTGACTTCTACGGAACTTTATGAATCTTTGGTTCGTAAACCTAAAAAAAAATGCTGGTCTAAGAGACGGTATAAACACCTGAACTAGAATTCAGTTTAGAACAATTCCTGTTGTGCAAGAGACATCTCGATCAAGATTCCTAAGGATTTTTTATAGAGAGAAATAAAGTTTATCTGCACCATATGCGCGTTTTATAGCCAGAGATAAGAACGTGTTATTAACAGCGTCTAGATAACCCAGCACAAGGACATGATATACATCGGATATTATTTTTATAATTAGCTTGATTATTTGAAAATAGAATGAAATGCACCGATACACGTCAACTTTTGGGTGTACTTCAGATGGAGACAAAAAAATAAAGAGAAAAATTAATTACACGTACTCTCTAAAATGCTTTCATAAATTTTACTATGCATATATGCTTTATAATAATGTAAATGTAACTCTCCAAATAGATGCAGGGGACTTAACCTAGCACCGTTTGCACTTCCATCGTTCAAAGAGTGACATCGTAGTAAAGTTCATGATCCCTCAGTCCTTACAACTACGTTGGTATATATTAAGAACATGTAATTATCTTTTAAAAGATACCAGGCAAAATATACCTCGTGAAAACAATTCTTGTAAAAGCAACAGATCCAACATAGTTTCATATATGTTTTTAAAAGACAAAAATTTAAAGATGATTTTCTTTCAAGTGAGGTCATCAATTTATGCGTCAACGTACAGTTCGCAGCTAGGTTAAGGCCGCCGGTAGGTATGTAGTATCCGAAGTATTAAAAATTTCTATTGTACTGTGTGAGTTTAGAAACAGTGGAATGAGATTAATGGGATAGATTTTATTTAACTAGGGTTAATTGTAACGGGGACCGTTACAGATGTTCCCCAAACGCTCCCCAAGTCCCTTTTTGTGCCTAATTCCTGTAAGATATTTTTAAAAATGTCATCAGTATCGAATGATTTCATCAAAGAATTATAAAAGCTACAAGGATATCAACTATATGTTATTTAATGCATTGTACGCGCATGCACGTGCATGCGCATGCAAGATGATCATGGCATGCTGTGTTGTGAGGTGTGTTGTATTTGTATTATTTCATCATGTATATTATTAGTTACATTAAGTTTCTTGAACATTCCAGAGTGGTCAACATGTTCGGTCATTTTTCTAGAACATTCTTGAACTTTGTGCATGTCCAGAACTTTCCAGTAATATCATGTATTTACAATTTCTAGAATATTCTAGATTTATATTACTGTATAAATACCCTGTCAATTCGATGCAGAGATACATTGCGTACAAGCATCATTGAGGTATTACTGGGATATAATTTCACTGGGACATTGTGTGCAGCAACGGACACTCTGATGTATGTATTTTTAGATTTTTGCTAAGTTTGTACTTAATGATTTGTATATTACTGTAAATAAATTATTGTTAAGTTTAAACTGTGTGATTGATCTTTGCTGGCATTTAGGGCTATTCTGACCCATAACAGAATTGGGGGCTCGTCCGGGATAAAAAATTTCTTGCACTTTTGCAGTTTATTGTCAGAATTTTGTTTATTGAACCGTTAAATTTGACTATTAAGCAGGCAAAAATCAACATGGTATTTTCGGTCACAGACTTTCTTAGTTCACCAAGTGTTCAGGTTTTTGATACGTTAAAAAAGGATGACTTGATTGCATTAGGTTTGCATTTTGGGTTAGATGTTAAATCCTCTCAGAGAAAGCAAGACATTAGAATTAAGGTTGCAAACAAACTAGTAGAAGAAAACATCTTTGAAAAATACGATCTTCCAGAATATACAGTTAAATCAGAGTTAGGCTCTTATAAAATGGCAGAATATCAGTTTCAATTAGAGTTAGAGAAAATGCGATTTGAAAGAGAAAAATTAGAAAGAGAAGAGCGAGAAAGAGACAGAGAAAGAGAAAGAGAAGAACGAGAGCGTGAACGAAAATTTGAATTAGACAAATTAGAAAGACAAGAGCACTTTGAGTTAGAGAAATTAAGATTACAGCACCAACCAGAACTGTCATTTGTCAAGAATGAATTTGACGCAGCAAAAAATATTAGATTAGTTCCAAAATTTCAAGAAAAATCTGTAGACAAGTATTTTCCCCAATTCGAAAAAGTCGCAGAAAATCTTAAATGGCCACAACATGTTTGGTCAACAATGTTACAAAGTGTACTGGTTGGCAAAGCAGCTGAGGTATACTCTGCACTAGGGGTAGCTGAGAGTTCAGACTATGAGAAGGTTAAAGCATCAATATTAAAAGCATATGAATTAGTACCTGAAGCGTATAGACAAAAGTTCAGAAAGTATAGAAAGTTTGATAATCAAACATTTGTTGAATTTTCACGAGAGAAAGAAGATTTATTTGATCATTGGTTTAGATCTAAGAAACTTGATAAGACTTTTGCTAATTTGCGCCAAGTCATCCTGGTAGAAGAGTTTAAGGAATGTGTTCCTCAAGATTTGAAAACACATTTAGAAGATAAGAATGTGAAAACTGTTGAAGAGGCAGCAGTCATATCTGATACTTACGCTCTGTCTCATAAAAAGAATTTTGTATCAAGATCTCAGACTAGCAGTAATTCTACCAATTCAGACACATATAAGAAGAGTGGTTCAGGGTCTCAGTCTTTCACAAGTTCCCAGTCTCCATCCCAAGGTGGTTTTAAGTCCGGTTCAGGACGTGTTGAAGGATCGTCTGGAATAGGGTCGCTTCCTACTTGTAGTTATTGTAAGAAAAAGGGTCATCTGATCAGTGAATGCTTTAAACTTAAGAGAAAAAATGATTTTGATAAAACTCAACCACATGCTTGTGCGGCAGTTAGAGGTGATAGAGAAGCCTTAGTTTCGATTTGTTCTGACACTCCTGATGTCCAGGGTTCACAGTCCAGTTCTATTGATTCTATGGAGGATTATAAGCCCTTTATGTCTCAGGGATTTGTTTCACTCGGTGACTCTAGCGAAATAAAACCTGTCCAGATTTTGAGAGATACTGGTGCTGCACAGACGTTATTGTTAGAGGGCGTGCTTCCTTTGTCTGAGCAGACTTCTACTGGTGGGTCAGTTTTATTACAGGGTGTGGAGCTAGGCGTCATTGATGTTCCCCTGCATAGAATTAGTTTGAAGTCAGATTTAGTTACTGGACCTGTTACTGTAGGAGTTCGACCTACTCTTCCCGTTCCAGGCATTTCCTTGCTGCTTGGCAACGATTTAGCTGGTGGAAAAGTTGTACCAGATCCTATAGTTTGTGAGAAAATCACTTCAGATGTCATGTGTAATAATGAAGATGATGACATATATCCAGCCTGTGCTGTTACCAGAGCAATGGCCAGAAGACGAGAAATGGAGGCAGACCATACTCAAGCCTCTGACGAGACGAATTCCTCTGTTGATATTGATTTGAATGACACTTTCTTATCTGACTTTAATGGCACTCAAACAAACATGGAACCACACAATATCAAGAAGCAAGAGAAGAAAGAACTGTTACCAAAATTTGGTGGTGAGGATGATGAGTTGCATCCAATAGTTAGCCAAAGCAAGGACATCCTCAGCCGAGAACGTTTACTCTCTGAACAACATAAAGACCCAGATATCATTCAACTTAGTAAGAGGGCACTTCCACCAGAAGAGGCTACTAAAGTTGGAGAATGCTTCTATATGAAAGATGGCATCCTTATGCGAAAATGGCGACCACCTGACGCTTCCCCAGATGAAGTGTGGCGTGTTGTTCACCAGATAGTGGTCCCAGCTGCTTATCGTCGAGATGTCATGAGTTTAGCTCACGATACACCTATGGCTGGTCATTTAGGTATCAATAAGACTTATAACAGGATTTTGAGTCATTTTTATTGGCCTAAGCTAAGAAAGGATGTTTCGAAGTTTTGCAGGTCATGCCATGTCTGTCAGATGGTAGGTAAACCAAATCAGAAGATACCATCTGCTCCTCTCCAACCCATTCCAGCTTTTGAAGAACCGTTTAGTCGAGTGTTGGTGGATTGTGTAGGACCTTTGCCTAGGACAAGATCTGGAAACCAGTATTTACTTACCATTATGTGTACATCCACTCGGTTTCCTGAAGCCATACCTCTTAGGAATATAAAGGCAAAGAGCATAGTTAAGGCCCTAACCAAATTTTTCAGTTTTGTAGGAGCACCCAAGGCAATTCAGTCGGATCAAGGCTCAAATTTTATGTCGGGGTTGTTCCAGCAAGTCATGCATGAGTTGGGTATTAGGCAGTATCGATCAACTGCTTATCATCCTGAGTCCCAGGGAGCGCTAGAACGTTTTCATCAAACCCTAAAAACAATGCTGAAGACCTATTGTTACCAGTATGAGAAAGACTGGGATGAAGGGGTTCATCTTGTACTATTTGCTGCACGAGAAGCAGTCCAGGAGTCTCTTGGGTTCAGTCCTTTTGAATTGGTGTTCGGTCATACAGTTAGAGGTCCTTTGAAATTGTTGAAGGAAAAGTGGCTGACTGAGACTAGTGATCTTAATCTTTTAGATTATGTGTCTGATTTCAAAGAAAAACTTTACAATGCTTGTAAATTAGCACAAGAAAATTTGAAGAGTTCTCAGATGAAAATGAAAATGTGGTATGACAAAGATGCCAGAGATAGGGTGTTTAAGCCAGGCGATAAGGTTCTTGTATTTTTACCTGTTCCTGGTCATCCTTTACAGGCCAGATTTTATGGCCCTTATGAAATTGAAAGCAAGATTAGTGATGTAAACTATGTAGTTAAGACACCAGGTCGACGTAAAGAGAAACGGGTTTTTCACATTAACATGTTAAAAGAGTATTTTGAAAGGTGTGACCGAAATTCTGTAAAACCAGTTTCCACTTTAGCCAACGCTAAGACTGTTCAAAATTGTATTGAGAGTGATACGAGTGTAGAGATGAATGAGAAAGATTGTAATCAGAGTGTCCGCTTGAAAAACTCAGAAATTTTGGCTGATTTTGATGCCAAACTTGGACATTTGAACATTCACCAAAAAGAACAAGTTAAAAACTTGATGAATGAGTACCATCAAATCTTCTCGGATGTTCCAAAGAAAACTAATGCAGCTTGTCATGATGTTATAGTTGGCGACGCTCTGCCTATCAAACAACATCCGTACCGTCTCAATCCAATAAAATTGCAGTACCTAAGAAGGGAAGTGCAGTACATGTTGGACAATGACATTGTTGAACCTAGTAAAAGTGATTGGAGCTCACCGTGTATTCTTGTACCAAAACAGGACGGTTCGTACCGATTATGTACAGACTTTAGAAAGGTGAATTCTGTTCCCAAAACCGATTCATATCCAATACCTAGAATCGATGACTGTATTGACAACATTGGAAACGCGAAATTTTTCAGTAAATTTGACCTGTTGAAAGGCTACTGGCAAGTACCGTTAACAGAAAGAGCAAAAGAAATATCTGCTTTTGCTACACCAGATGGACTTTACCAGTATAAAGTAATGCCTTTTGGCACGAAAAATGCACCGGCTACATTCCAAAGGATGATTCACTCCCTTCTTCAAAACCTCGAGGGTTGCGAGGCCTACATTGATGATGTCATCATATACAGCAACACATGGGACGAACATATCCGAATCATGCGTGCTTTATTTGACATTTTAGCTAAAGCAAACTTAACTGTGAACCTTGAGAAGAGCGAATTTTGTCATGCTTATGTAGAGTATTTAGGTCATAAAGTAGGTCAAGGTTATGTTACACCAATTATGGCTAAAGTGGAAGCTATTGCAAAGTTCCCGATTCCTACAAACAAGAGAGAATTAATGAGGTTTTTGGGCATGGCTGGGTTTTACAGAAAATTTTGTCCAAATTTTTCCTCAGTTGTTGGTCCACTTACAAATCTTTTGCAGAAGAGGGTTAACTTTGAATGGACAAAGGACTGTGAAAAATCGTTTCATAAAATCAAATCTGTCCTTATGAGCAATCCAGTTCTGTCAACTCCAGATTTTTCTAAGCAGTTCAAGCTTACTGTTGATGCTAGTGATGTTGGAATCGGGGCAGCTTTGTTTCAAGAACATAGTGATAAGGTAGATAGAGTTGTTTCTTATTTTTCAAAGAAACTCACAAAATGTCAACAAAAGTATTCCACCATTGAAAAGGAATGCCTTGCTTTGTTGTTAGCCTTACAGCATTTTGATGTTTATCTGAATGTTACATTGCATCCAATTCTTGTGTATACTGATCACAACCCCCTGACATTTTTGCATAAATTGTCAAACAAAAATCAAAGACTGACTAGATGGAGTTTGTTGTTACAAGAATACAACATAACAATTAAGCATATCAAAGGCAAAGACAATGTTATTGCAGATGCCTTGTCCAGAGTATCGTGAACATATATGATTTTGTATTAATGTATATATATTTCATTTTAACAATATAAGTTTTCATTGACATTCAAACTTTTTAAGGGGGGAGGTGTTGTGAGGTGTGTTGTATTTGTATTATTTCATCATGTATATTATTAGTAACATTAAGTTTCTTGAACATTCCAGAGTGGTCAACATGTTCGGTCATTTTTCTAGAACATTCTTGAACTTTGTGCATGTCCAGAACTTTCCAGTAATATCATGTATTTACAATTTCTAGAATATTCTAGATTTATATTACTGTATAAATACCCTGTCAATTCGATGCAGAGATACATTGTCGTACAAGCATCATTGAGGTATTACTGGGATATAATTTCACTGGGACATTGTGTGCAGCAACGGACACTCTGATGTATGTATTTTTAGATTTTTGCTAAGTTTGTACTTAATGATTTGTATATTACTGTAAATAAATTATTGTTAAGTTTAAACTGTGTGATTGATCTTTGCTGGCATTTAGGGTTATTCTGACCCATAACAGCTGTCTTAACAATTAACGTATCTATATATCGTGAGAATCAATAATTAAAAGTTTACAATATGCATTTTACTGTTTTTCAAATATATTGGTTATTTTACGTATTTTGCGCGCGCACGTGCATGCATGCATGTATGTTTACATTCAATTTTGATAGTACCGTAATATAGGAATCTATTATACCTATTCATATTCTAAATTTTATCCCTTTTTGTTGAAAACTAAGAAAGTTATAAGCATTTAAAGCTTCGGCCAATCAGATTGCAGCACACATGCATGCGCATGCTTTTCATTATAATTCTTATTTATTATGCTGTAGATCTTCATTATGTATAACCATGTTGAAAATTTCAAAGTATTCTATCAAAAAACAAAAAAGATACTAAGACTTTAGTTTCAGGTAATCAGAGTTTACGAGAAATCGCGTGCAAAAAATCGGTAAGAATAATAATAATAATAGGGAAAAAAGAAACCGAACGAAAACAATAAGGCCTTCCGTTGGAGACGGATGACCTTAATAAGAAACAATAGAATCGCTATAAGGTCTTCCGTGAAGACGGAAGACCTTAATAAGAAACAATAGAATCACTATAAGGTCTTCCGTGAAGACGAAAGACCTTAATAATAATAAGAAACAATAGAATCACTATAAGGTCTTCCGTGAAGACGAAAGACCTTAATAATAATAAGAAACAGAGTTAAAACAATTCTAAACAAAAGTAATGCAAGATTTCCAGCACGAACACAGTTCGCCATGCCATGCCGATACCCGTGACAATAAAGAAGTCAGGTGCAACGAATGCTACCAGTATACCCTACTGCTGATATATCGTAGATAATGATATTTAAAATGGAGTATGCGTATTTAAGAGTCGTGTTCAGCTTAAAAGAAAGAAGTTAGTTAAGGCCAAAAATGGTATTAAGGTTTTTCTTGTCAAGGCCACACTAAGTGTTGTATGCAGGAGACTGTTCAAGGCCACACTGGTGTTAAGATAAGAAACTTGGCCAGACCTGCAGAGGCCTGCGCAACAGAGCGAGCGCTTGTAAACATTTATATTGGAGGTATAAGAAATTTTGGAAAGTGCTAGCCTTGTTGAACAAGCCTCGGGTATTGTCTGTCAATAACTTATCACACTTTAGTAATTGTTCATGAGTAGAGCATGATTTGGCAGTCTTGTGCATGGAATAATTTGAGATGTAAGGCGTTTTTTGTAACAATGCACTTAAATATTATAAAAGTATACCAAAAAACAGAAATTAAGATAGATAGGGAGGTAATTATAAGCTATAGCCCTCTCTGGTTTCATATCGGAGTCAGACACTAAAACTTGGCTGGCGAATTCTATGCATGACACAACCAATACTTTGCTTTGATAATGATTTTAAATAGTGACTTTTAGACTTGTTTAAAATTTAAAACCGATTTGAATTTTTTTATATGCCACGCGGGCACAAGCACAACATTAGAGGACCATGTTGTTTCTACTTCAGTCGTCAAATACTTGTCATCTACTTAGTGACGCGCATGAATGGATTAACGAGATTCCCACTGTCCCTATCTACTATCTAGCAAAACCACAGCCAGGGGAACGGGCCTGGTAAAATCAGTGGGGAGTGAATTATTTAATATTAACTTGAACCAAATGTCTAAATGAGTTACAAATGACTTGTAAATAATCGAAAATTTGGAATTTTTCTGCAAGACGATTGATTAATTGTATGTTTGTGATTGATTGTATGTTTGTGATTGTTTCTATGTTGTTACAGCATCCCTCTCAAAAATGTTTCACTCATATGGACACACCACCAGGCCGGTGGAGAGTAATTGCTCTCTTACGCTCGGCACTTAGGACCATTGAGCAGTTAGAGGTCATTTTCGTGCCAGCGCGCTCCTACTGCGACTCGGGACCTCGGTTTATACGGTCTCTCATGTCTCAAAGGGGGATTCGAACCTGTGACGCAAGGATCAGCTATTTACTTCGCGACTCTATAACAGACTCTCTATCCACTGCGCCACGCATGCGACTCGACAAGAGGAAACATAAATAAAACGATATTTGTTTGTGGGGATCGGAAATTAACTACTGCAGGTAATGAAGATCAAATGTCTCCACATGCATAAAAGACAATTTCCTAAAGATTAAATAATCAGGTATTTGTTTAAACTGTTAATATAAATCAAAAATAAATTTAGATTTATAGTAGATTACCACAAAAATATTCTTTAAAACTCTGGTATAAACAAAAGATATTAAATCAAAAATTGTTAACAGAATCTAGATAAATCTTCATGAGTTATAAGCGGTCAATAGATCCTGTAATTCTTCAATACAGTTCTCTTAAAAATACATGTACGTTTATCTTATACGCAGACCGATTTATAGTTGAGTAATACACTGGTACATGTATCTTTTATCAATTACCCCACACTTCCCCAAATTCCAAGTGCCGAAAAAAAATTGGAATCGGAATTTCTTGAGACACATCTACAAATTGTGTCCTAAATGACAATGCTTGAAAATCACAGTAGAACAATGTCGGCCGTTCTGATAAAAAAAATGATTTTGATGAAATTGCATTTTATGAAACATTTAAATCAATACAGCAAATATATAAATCAACAACAACACAGTTAATAGTGCGAGTAAATAACTTTTTTTTATTTCAACAAGGTTGTAGATTTTAACTCGAATTTCCTCCACACAAACATGATATTGATTGATAGAGCTCACTGCTTCGCCATGAAATTGCACATTCCTTGCTTGGCGAAGGTTTGCCTGTAATTTCTTTTGCTTCTGCTTATAAGCAATCCTTTTTTGTTTATGTATAATGAATCTGTTACTTTGTTTTCACTTTTTATAACATTGCATGTTTCATCTATATATTAACAGTGGGACGGACAACTTCGGAATGGACATTTTTCCGAACTTGCGCACCCTTTTCCTTTAAAGCTATCATCTTAGGGTTTTTTTTAAATGGTGGGGTTTTTATAATCAAATTGATTTATGAAAAAAAAAATTCAACATTTTCTGCTAGTTTTTGAGATATTTGAGTTCAAAAACAAAAATCCCATGGGGAAACATGAACTTAAAAATACCCCACAAAAAACCCCACAAAAACCCCATGGGGTTTATTTTTCACCCCATGGGGAAAATAACCCCACGAAAATCAATGTAGGTTTTTTAAACCCATATGTTGCTTATATTGTCATATGGGGTTTTTTCTCCCACGTTTCTTTATCATGGGGTTTTAAATCCCATGTATTGATATATTTACTGTAAGATAATTCCTAAAAACTTGGGTTTTTTTCTTAGACTAATGGATCATTAGTATCTTCTCTGTTTCTCATTTTATAAAAGTGGATAGTTATAACAAATATCTATCATTTTTCAAATTTTCAAGTATTCATTCTTCAAATTTTTGCTTATGTAAAAGAAGATTTATATGAAAACAGGTTTCTAAGGCAGTTGCCTCCCAAAATGAAACATTCATCATAAAACTCTTCACATATTATTTGATCGATGACAATTAATCTGAATATTTAAAAAAAAATGAAACAAGAAAATTTAATACCAACACAATAGCAACCAATTCACAGTGTCCAAAGAGGGTCTCTTTCCTTAACTAATGTATATTTATATATGTTAGGTTTATATGATGTCTAGTTTGTGGATTTTTTTAAAATCTCCATTCCCCTTGCATTCACCACTAATAAGATTGGATTTATATAATTCATGTGCAATATATCTACATATTTAATTAATGGAACTCAATTCAGTTATATATCACAAAGTACAACTATTAAAATCTTTTGATTCACCCAAATATTTAAAAATAAAATATTTATGCCTCTTGGATCCACCACCTATCAGTTTAGATCATGACCACACATGACATATAATCTTAATGCTTAAAATCAATCAGCCATATCAAGGATATTAATGACTATGGCATAGTCATTGATATCCTTGATACACCACAAATATTTCTTAAAAAAATGAATATCCACTCCCCATGGATCCACCACTAATAAGTTAAGTTCTTGATCACACATGACATGTAAGATTAAAGTTTGAAATAAATTAGCCATAATCATTATTATCCTTTTACCCACCACAAATATTTAAAAATAATATCCGCTCCCCTTAGATCCACCACTTTTAAATTAAGATCATGTTCACACCTGACATAAAAGCTAAATGTTTGAAATAAATTAGCCATAATCATAAATCATTAATTATTATATCCTTTGATCATTCACAAATATTTAAAAAAGATAAATATCCACCCCCCTTGGATCCACCACTTATGAGTTTTGATCTTGATCACACATGACATATAAGTTTAATGTTTGAAATCAATTAGCCGGAATCAGTAATGTCCTTTTACCCATCACAAATATTTAAAAATAATATCCACTTGCCTTGGATCAACCACTTTAAAATTAAGATCACAAGCTAAATGTTTGAAATAAATTAGACATGATCACAATTCATTAATAACCTTTGATCAAACACAAATAATTAAAAAAGATAAATATCCACTCCCCTTGGATCCACCACTTATAAGTTTAGATCTTGATCACACATGACATATAAGCTATATGTTTGAAATCAATTAACCATAATCATTATTATCCTTTGACCCATTACAAATATCTATCTACTCCCTTTACATCCACCACAACTCTTATGGCTATCAAAACAATTAATATCCACTTGCCTTGGATCCACCACTTCTTAGTTAAGATCATGATCACACACAGAAATATTAACTAAACGTTGAAATAAATTTGCGAAAATCATTAGTATCCTTTGATCCACCACAAGTATTTAAATATCAACTCCCCTTGGATCCACCACTCATAAATTTAGACTATAATACATGACTTATAAGCTAAATGTTTGAAATCAATTAGCCATAATCATAATTAAATAAGATGAGACAAATATCTCATGTCGCTTTGTCTTAGGTAAACGAGAAAAGCAATAAACGAACGAAAATATTACAACCTACAGTATTCCCTTAGATCCGCCATCATGGCTTTAGATATTGATCACCAATCTGATTTATTCTTCTTTTTTTATCATTAGGTTAGGTATCTTTATCATTTTTATGAATGAATGAATATTATGAAAAATGAAATTAAGGTTCATTGATACTCTGATAAGAGAGATAACTCTACAGATAAGAAAGATAACTTTCTGCAGACATTTTGTCATGAAATTCAGTAATTTGTCATGCCAGAGTTTACAGATCTCTATCATAAGGACCATTTTATTGTTAACTCAAGCAAACCTAACCCATCGTTCAGAGGTTGATTTCTAGTTCTATTGCTAGTATATTTATAAATTATTTTTAATAGTTTACCTAAAACATTTATACTCAGTTCCTTTAAACGGTGTAAATTGATAAAAAAATCTATCTCTAAACGTGTAAGTCTTTTAATTGTACAGAAATAACAGCCGCAGAATTCTTTATAAACATTTAATTAATATTTTATTTCATTAAAAAGGAATTTCAAGGGCGATAATGGAACGTATGGATGCATTTTATTTTACATGCACAGAAAACAATTTGACATTCTGATTTAAAAAGCATCGCTCCAGTATGTTTTCTAAAGGGAATTAGATAGGTATGAGAGTAAATATTATTTTTATATATACCTCATATTGCTAATTTAATTGTGAGATTAAAAATAATTGATCTTTCTAATGACCATATCAAATTTTCTTCAAATCATGGTTTGACATATCATTCATTTCTGAAAAAGTAAGCAACGCTTCATACTTCAAACTATTTTTTATTTGAATTGAATGTTATAGTTATTGCTGAAAATCAATGTTTGGAATTTAAAAAAAAAGTCGTGAAATGTGGAGCAGAGGGATATTGTCCCTTAATTGCATCTCTATGCTACTCTGTCTGAATAAATAAAAAGCTGAAATAACCAGCCAAAAAAGCAGGTACAATGAATATGATTAAATAAGACAACATATATATTGTATACATGTACTACGCCTTTACGGTACCTTATTTACTACTAGTAATTTTTTTAAGTTTATTCCTGTCATCAACCAGCTCGACTGTTAAATCTACATTGGATAACGAATCAATTTAGGCTTTACATAGATCATGTACATTATAATTATTAGTAATATATAATTGGAATTCATCAAAAATTCTTTGGTTTCTAATTAGAAAAAAAGAAGTTCTGAAATTATTAAAACTAAATTTTCATCCTGCAAGGTGCAGTCAGGCAATATTGATCTCATTCTGACAATATCACTTTTTTTCATTGAAATAGATCGATCTACATGTATGTCAAACATGATATTTCTTTTTCTTATGATACTTAAACTTTCTAACTATAAACTAAATTATTGTAAGAAGACGTTTATTTTTACAGAAAGCATCTATATGCATTATCAGGTCAAGGTCAGTCAATCCCTTTTGATGAGTTCTTTTGATTTTTGTCCCCCACCTTAGCGAATAAGAGAGGACATTAAATCTTTTTCATCTGTCATCTGTTAAATGGTCGCTGCTTATCAATGTCACAAAAACTTAAACTTTGGTCATATCTTTTGAATGAGATGAGATAGGGCTTTCAACATGTTCAAATTATACATGTATTACCTGTGCGAATTATTCCTTTCTTAATACAGATTACACTATCATGATTTTTTACCATTATATCTTGACCTTGAAGTATGACATACTTTTCATAAATATTAATTCTTCCTTATGACTTTGATTTTTCATAAGTCTGTTGCAAGATATTTCTGAGCATGCTATGATTTCTGACCCCTTGACCTTTACCTTCATGTTTGACCTAATTAGAAAAAAAACTTTGGAGCTACAGTAACTCTTCAATAAGGTATTTCCATACATATCGTATGATTGGTACTCTGTTTTCAAAGTGATAATTTTTGGTTCACAGTTTTTTAAAAGGAAAATAGAAATTTCACATCTATGTAACAGGGTTATGGAATCGTAATAACGAAAACACCTGTCAGGGTTCGACACACTGTTTATTAATGGTTGTAGATATAAATATATTCACTATTGCCCTGAAATAAATAATAACAATATTTAGAATATCATAAAATCATTAATGCACAATTCATATACACAATGCTGCATAAAGGGAGGTAACTCTTACACATCTTGACATATAATATAATACTCCCTTAGAATTTACACTTTGTGCATATAATTAAAATACTTTACAACAAAATATATATTACTATTAAAGCTATAATATCTTCATAGACATTATGTACCTTTTTCTTATAAACAATAAATCATAAAAACAATAGCATACCATTCTGAGGGAATAGGCAAGCTCCCATATGGTTTATCACACAACTAAAGTATATGGCTGGGAGTCCAGATGATAACTATAAATTATCATACACTTTATATAATTCTCTGATCATAAAAACATAATTGTACATATTATCTGGATCATAAAATACCTTTAACTTTACTGCTAATAACTAAGTAAAAATCTGACTTCCAAAATCTCTCTAACTGTGCAAAAGTGCTATGGAAATTAATATTGCAGAAATTACAGATTTCACATTTAATGAACTATTTATTAAAGATATGTTAAAGTTAGTAAATAAATATTAGCTTACCAGAATATGAAGAGAGGCACAGTCAGAATGTCAAATAGTCAAATTCTGTCACAACCAAATAAATGGAACCTCTCTATCAACAATCTGGACAAAGAATGACCAGAAAGACCAAGAACACTTTGGAGGGAATTTGACAAACCAATAAAACACAAGAACACAAAACTAAAACCCAATAGAAACAAATGACTTATAGAACTTATGGCCAGGACCTTAATTATAACCCTAAAGGCAAATAACAGGGTAGCACTGTCTGTTACACCTGAATGGCCATACACTTATCTAATAAGCTGAAATAAAAATATATACAAATAGAATACAAAATAATCTGATATTTATTAATTAATTAGAAATTAATTAATAAATCATCACTCTTACATCTATATCACTGCAGTTGTTAAGATCCACCCTTGTGAGTACCCCATAAAAGTACATGCAGGGATTAATTATTGAACTCATTCGCACAGACCTTATGTTATAGAATCCATAAATAAACTGAACTTGAACTTGATTAACCTTAGACAGGCACAATGTGACATACCCTACTGATACATGGGACACCCTGACAGATATTCCTCCTCCCTAAATTGACTGTTGAGTAAGACTAAGAAAACTAATAAAAGTTATATTAATTTTTGACCATGTATATTCCTCTAATATCTATCATATAGAGCTTGATTCCGTTTTGCAAGAAATAACCCCCAAATTCATAGCATGCTAATACTTACATCACTGACATGTAAACAAAACTAGGCCTAATTCCTTCAGACACTGACTGACAGCAGAATTCCAATTGGACATTTTGTGATGTTAATGGAATAATTCACACACGCCAAATCAATCAGACTGATTTAAATACTTGCGTGAATTAATCCTTGTTAAAATAAAGTTCTTAATTCCATCATTAGGCCTGTACATCCAGACAGGTGGTCTTCTTCCGTTCCGCTCTTCTGTAGTGTGACTAAAATGGGTAGCGAAACCCGGGCCGGGCCGGCCGGGAATTTCGAAACTGAAAACCGGGTTTTTGACAATAATGAGATGAATACACATTATTTCTTCATGAAATTTACGGACATAGTTTATTACTATAAGATTTGCCTTCGCTGACAGTTTTGAATTAAAATGTTATGTTTATCCATCATTATCGCCGATTGTCCTTTTCAAGGTGACTAAAATGGGTAGCGGGCCCTGTTTACTCGTTTTAGCGATTTACACTTAATTAATTTCGGTAATTATATTTACAATTATTTCCGTTAGATCTTTGTAATTCAACTTAAACTATTTAAAACATCTTATATTTGTTGTAATATATCCCGATTATTAATTAAGCGAAGCGTTTACTAAAGTGCCGAATACATGATGACCCACCTGAAGTAGATCTTTACATTCATTCATTCATTCATTCATTTATCAACACATGATTAATCCACCGTTACAAGCATATTACATATAAATATTAGGCCTAATATGTACGATCGCGTAAAGCGTCCCTTGCTCGACCCTATATCAAGCACATGATATGCAATCGAGATTTTTTGTTCACACCCGTTTATGTCTCAAAAATAGTATACCCCTTACTCTTCTCGGTCTGTTGTAAAAAAAAAATTAATTGTATTTTTTATACGAGGATAATGGACTCTCCGTCAATCTTCGGACTTGTTTGATTGTAAATGCATGATAGTGTGATGTGGTGATTTTCACAATAGAGTTATCTCTCTTTGTTTTCATACACTGTTTGTCATTGAGGGTAATTTCCGCATCTATTTTTAGTAACAGAAATTCTGTTCAGCTAAAGTATTTGAGATATTCATTTAAAATAATTTTTGTCATTGTCATTTTTCAAATAATGATGGAAAATACACATAAGTTTTTATTTAAATGTATTGTTTAATATTTTGATAATTTCAACATCACTTCCTGTGATCACGTGACTTCATAGTTTATGATTTTGCACGAAATGTTTCGCGCTATGAAGGCTGTGTGTTGAACAGTAACATTGTTGAAGCTGAATTATATCTCTAGCTAGGTGTACCAACTGTAAGTTTACATTTTTTTTAATATAGCTTTGCTCATGATAGTAAACTATGTTTTGATAGGGTTATTTTAATATTTGTAAAGTCTGAAAATATTTATTTTAATAGAATAAGTTCAGCATGTTTTGTTGATAAACGTTCCATATCATATTGGCTATTCATTTTATTTCTAGTGATGTTTAATAGACTTTTGTTATGAAGAAGTTTAAATTTATTTTACGAGATATACTTTTGTTATTGTTTACAACTACAATTAGAGGTAACATAGGTATATTGATTTTTTGGTTAGGTTGTACAGTATCACTGTGGTCGACGGTGACCTTGACCTGAGTTTATGTATTGAGGCCCTAGTTGGGGTAAGATTTATATGAAAGCATGTTATATATTTATTCATGAGATTATTATGAGTGTAATATGTTATAAATCTTTATAATGAAAAGGTCAACTGTCTGTCATATTTTGTAAATTTATTTTTATTCATTTTTTAGTAATGCATCATAATATTCATGTGAATTTACATTTGTAAGTAATGTCATGTTTTTTTCTTATTTTTCATTTGTACAGCACACTGTCATTACTGCCAATATCATTACCATTATATTAATTTGTAATATCATTGATATTCATAATTAATAAACTTATAAAAAGAACAAATCTGGTTATCACAAAATGGCGTCGTGGACAGGATAAGTTAATGGTTAACTCGGATTATATGGCAGTGTGATGTGCATAATTTAGGTCTCCAGTATCAACATGAGAGTTAATGGTACAGTGACGATATGATGTGAAGAGCTGTTTTGTACCACTAGACCAACGTAAGATTCATTTGGTAGGAGAGTTACAGTGTATTATTTATCACCATGTCGGAAGAAGAATTAAAAGCCAAATTGACATTTCAAACTATGAAGACTGAAAAATTAGAACATGAACTAATAAAAGCAAACACCATTATTGAAAAATTAAATGCCGATGTACATAACATGAGTTTCGCTAAATCAGAAGAACATAAAACTGTTTTCATAGCAAGGGAGAAGAAAATACCAAAACTGTGTGGACGACCTATAAGTGTTAATGACCCAGACATATGCGAGTGGATTCATGATGTAAAACAACACTTAAAAACAATTGAACCATTAGATGCCAAACTTGATTTCATTTACGACAACATTGGTGGACAATGTAAGGACGAAATACGCTTACGACCAGAGAACGAAAGGGATACTCCAGAAAAAATATTTAACATTATACGTTCAGTGTTTACTAATTACCAAACTATTGCAGCACTACAACAGCAGTTTTACCAGCGCAACCAAGAACAGGGTGAAACTCTACAAAAGTACTCACTGGCGTTGATGAAGCTTATGGAGAAGATCCACAACAAGGATTCAAGTGTGATTACCGATAAGGACACAATGTTGAAAGAAAAATTTGTTGATGGAATTCGGGATGACAGTCTAAGAAGAGAGATGAGACGTTACTTACATCAGTTCAAGGATATGAACTTTCCTAAATTTAGAGAGACAGTGATTGACTGGTCGGAAGATTATAGAAGTCGTAATCTACCACAACAGTGTTCATCAGAAGGAGCTAAAGTGCAATTAGTTGATTCGTTGGAAGACATAAAGAAGTTACTACTGAAGCAACAACAGCAACTGGACAGACACAGCAGAGAATTGCAGACGCTAACAGAAAAGTTCAATTTTACCGCAAGATGTGCAGAACCCAAACAGCCTAAGAGACAGATTGACAATGTTAAGAAAAACTATGTGACGTGTTTCAAGTGCAGTGGCAAGGGTCATAAAGCAAATCAGTGTCCATCTGTTTTCCCATCAGAAGCTAGGAAAAGCAACTCCAAGCAAGATGTTAATAAACAGGGGGAATAACAACTTCTGTAGTGAAGAGTCGAACTGCAGGAGTGGAAATTGAAGACTCGCAAACAGACATTCGTGACAGAGTTTTTGACAAAGGAATTGGACCTTGTCCCGTAAAGTCAGTGAAAATTGAAAACCAAGATACAATGTGTTTGTTAGACACTGGTTCTCAAATTTCAACAGTGACAGAAACATTTTTTAGAAGTCTACTTGATAATAAGCCAAAACTTCATGATGTTACTTCTTGGATGAAGGTGACTGGAGCTAACAACCTACCTATTCCATACCTTGGATATGCGGAAGTTGAGATTAGCATCCCAGATATAGTCACAATTCCAAATGTTGGTGTATTAGTTGTGAGGGATCCCGATGACGATTTTGTTCGAGAACGGAAGAGCCGAGTACCAGGAGTCCTTGGAAGTAATTTCTTCAAACTTCTGAAAACTCATTTGGAGTCCGTGTCTGATACCAAAGATAAACTTTTGTGTGACACATGGAATGTTGTGTTATCCATGTATCAAATGACATTAGAAGTTAACAGGCTTAGTTTTGCCAAAGTTGGACGAATTCCAGTAAAAGTACCAGCTGAATCCATGGTGACTGTGATGTGTACTACACGACAAAGCCGAGGATGTTCGAATGTACTAGTACAGGCAATTCAAAGTCCTCATGGAAATTTACCACGCAATGTGATGGTGATAGACTCTTATTCAGAGACTTCAAATGGAAGAGTGCCAGTACGAGTGATAAATTTAGGGACTGAAGATGTGTGGTTAAATCCTAAGACGAGGATTGGGACAGTTCAAGAAGCAGAAATAGCAGATTCCTTACATAATTCTGTTCAAGTGACAGTGAAGGATAATGAAATTCAAGTCCAAATTGATGGAGAGACAGAAATAGATTCAGATATTACCGAACATGCAGATGAAAAGATCAAACTACACGGACATGACTTTGATATAGATACCACTCTTAGTAGTGAACAACAGCGAAAACTTGCACACTTATTGCAGAAACATAAAGCAGCATTTTGCAAAGATGAAGACGACTTAGGATTTACAGCCACGGTAAAGCACCACATAGAACTGACTGATAACAAACCCATCGCTGTTCCACATAGACGGGTACCACCCCACATGATGCAAGAGGTGAAACAGCTCATTCAGAAGTTCCTTGATCAGCAAGTAATTAGACCAAGTACTAGTCCATACGGAGCTGCAGCTGTATTGGTTCGGAAAAAGGATAAATCACTTCGTTTATGTGTAGACTTTCGTCTTCTTAACCAAAAGACAGTAAAGGATGCTTTTCCCTTACCGAGAATTGAAGAGTCATTGGATGCTTTATGCGGATCAAAGTATTACAGCACGATTGATTTAGCACAAGGTTACTATCAAGTCGCTTTAGATGACGAGTCGATACCAAAGACTGCATTCCGTATAGGATCCGGAGGATTGTACGAATACCTTAGAATGCCTATGGGTTTGTGTAACAGTCCAGGAACTTTTCAACGTTTGATGGAAGCATGTCTTGGAGACAAGAATTTTGAGTTTCTACTGATATACTTAGATGATATTCTGGTCTACTCATCAACTTTTGAACAACACCTAGAAAGACTTGATTTTGTATTTTCAAGACTGACCAAACACGGTTTGAAAATTAATCCAAAGAAGTGCCATTTCTTCAAACAAGAAGTCAAGTATTTGGGACATAAAATTTCCAGTAAAGGCATTGAAACTGATATCAGCAAAATATCCGCCATCACTACTTGGACTAAACCAAAATCTGAGAAGGAATTGCGTTCATTCTTGGGATTATGTTCGTACTACCGAAAATTTGTGAAAAACTTTAGTAAAATAGCTGCCCCATTACATGCTATCCTTACCAAACAGGAGAAGAAAACCAAGCGAACAAGGATAAAAACGGTAGATGGTTCATTTTGTGCGAGATGGAATGAAGACTGTGATCATGCATTTATGAAGTTAAAAGAAGCACTTACGACAACACCTATCTTGGGATACCCGGACTTCAAGAGACAGTTCATCTTGGAAATTGATGCAAGTTACGACGGGTTAGGCGCAGTGCTATCGCAAGATCAGGATAAAGGACGTGTTGTCATAGCATACGCTTCAAGAAGTCTTCGTCCAACAGAGAGAAATATGTCTAATTACAGTTCTATGAAACTTGAACTACTTAGTTTGAAATGGGCTATAACAGAAAAATTCAGAGACTATTTGTTAGGAGGAAAATTCGTTGTTTACACCGACAACAATCCGTTAAGCCATTTTAAGACTGCTAAGTTAGGATCTGTAGAAATGAGATGGGCTGCTCAACTGGCGCAATTTGACTTTGAGATCATGTTCAGATCAGGACGTTCAAATAGGAATGCTGACGCACTTAGTAGAAAAACTGTTCATGCGGAATCCATTTCAACCGAGGAAATGTCAGTGGCATGGTGTACAGATAAAACAGAACATGTATACTCAGAAGAAATTCTTACCAATTTGGTGAAAAGTACAACATTAACTGATGTTCAGAGCCTGCAGTCTAAGGAAAAATCAAAAGATGATTCTGAGTTTACAGCAACTAAGATGTTTCCAGAATTTTCCAAGGAAGAGCTTGCAAAATTACAATTGGAAGACATTTCGTTGGCTGCCGTTCTATCCTGGTTAAAGAAAGGACATAAACCAACATTGAGATTAATTGGGAAGGAACCACCCATTGCACGAAAACTACTGCATAAATGGGACAAACTAGTTCTCAAAGATAGTGTTCTATACAAGAAATGTCAAGACTCAGAGGGAGAATTTTTGCAGTTAATACTTCCAGAATCCTTGAAATATCAAGTATTGGACTCTCTGCATAATTATTCTGGTCATCAAGGAATTGAGAGAACTTTCGCACTCGTGAAAAGGAGATGTTTTTGGCCAGGGATGTATTCCGACATTCAACATTGGATCAAGAAATGTGAGCGCTGTATGATTGCCAAGGCTCCTGTACCAACTGTTAGACCGCCAATTGGAAGTCTGATAGCTCATAAGCCATTGGAAATTGTTGCCATAGATTTTACTCTCCTCGAGAAATCTAGTGATGGAAAAGAAAATGTGCTTATCATAACAGATGTGTTTACAAAGTTTACACAAGCTATAGTGACCCCAAACCAAAAGGCAGTTACAGTGGCAAAGGTATTGGTGAAAGACTGGTTTTTCAAATTCGGCATACCTTATCGTATTCATTCTGATAGAGGAAGGAATTTCGAAAGTGATGTAGTCAAGGAATTGTGCAAGATCTATAACATTCAAAAGTCAAGGACGACTCCCTATCACGCCATTGGGAATGGACAATGTGAACGATATAATCGTACGTTGCATGACAGATTAAAAACTTTACCACCCGAGAAGAAAAAGCGATGGCCTGATTATTTAGCTGAGATGACATACATCTACAATGCAACTCCACATGCGTCTACAGGTTTGTCGCCATACTATTTAATGTTCGGACGAAACCCACGTTTACCAATAGACTTGCTTTTAAATTCAGAGGAGAATCAGGAAGGTGTGGATGACTGGATTCTAGAGCATAACAAGAAAATGCAGGATATGATGAAGTTAGCTTCAGATAACATAGAGAAAAATGCTGAGAATAGACGAGATCGTTATAATGCTAACGCACATGAAAAACCTATTCCAGTAGGATCCATAGTGTTACTGAAGAATCACCTTTTGGGCAGAAACAAGATTCAAGACCATTGGAACTCAACTCCATACAAAGTACTTGAAAAACGTGAAAATAACGTATACACAGTACAGTTGTTAGATGGTTCAGGAGAAAAGAAAACAGTTACCAGAACAGAACTGTTAAATACAGGAGAGTTTTGTGATTCCCTGAAGAAAGTCGATGCTGTGGACAACACCGAAAAAGATGAGGGAAGTGGATGGTCAACTCTCTATCCTCAACCTATGGAGAAAATTTCAGCTCAGAAAGATTCCAAGGATAAAGAAACACAATCAGACACACCAGCAGACCGGTTACAGCCAGATGTGAATGGTGATGATTCTTCAGTAGGAATTCATAGTGAAAAATGTGAATCTAGTGAAAAATGTGAATCTAGTGAAAAATGTGATTCAATTGAAAAATGTGATTCAAGTGAAAAATGTGAATTCAATACAAATACTGGAAACTCCGTACATTCAGAGGATGCAAGAGAAAAAGCAGGGAAGCCGGTTCCGTTGCGCAGATCTTTGAGAACTACCGCAGGAAAACATTCGAATCCGAACAAGTTGCCACAATCCGTTTTAGAATCGCAAGAAATTTTTGTGTAAATATGATTTGAAGCAGACATTTTGTAATATTTTTGAAAATTAGTGTATAGTTTTCTTCTGGAAAATATTTTTTCTTGTGTGTGTGTATATTTTTCAATTTTTTGCTGTGGAAAGCAAAAATACTTAGCAGGGAAGAATGTGATGTGGTGATTTTCACAATAGAGTTATCTCTCTTTGTTTTCATACACTGTTTGTCATTGAGGGTAATTTCCGCATCTATTTTTAGTAACAGAAATTCTGTTCAGCTAAAGTATTTGAGATATTCATTTAAAATATTTTTTGTCATTGTCATTTTTCAAATAATGATGGAAAATACACATAAGTTTTTATTTAAATGTATTGTTTAATATTTTGATAATTTCAACATCACTTCCTGTGATCACGTGACTTCATAGTTTATGATTTTGCACGAAATGTTTCGCGCTATGAAGGCTGTGTGTTGAACAGTAACATTGTTGAAGCTGAATTATATCTCTAGCTAGGTGTACCAACTGTAAGTTTACATTTTTTTTAATATAGCTTTGCTCATGATAGTAAACTATGTTTTGATAGGGTTATTTTAATATTTGTAAAGTCTGAAAATATTTATTTTAATAGAATAAGTTCAGCATGTTTTGTTGATAAACGTTCCATATCATATTGGCTATTCATTTTATTTCTAGTGATGTTTAATAGACTTTTGTTATGAAGAAGTTTAAATTTATTTTACGAGATATACTTTTGTTATTGTTTACAACTACAATTAGAGGTAACATAGGTATATTGATTTTTTGGTTAGGTTGTACAGTATCACTGTGGTCGACGGTGACCTTGACCTGAGTTTATGTATTGAGGCCCTAGTTGGGGTAAGATTTATATGAAAGCATGTTATATATTTATTCATGAGATTATTATGAGTGTAATATGTTATAAATCTTTATAATGAAAAGGTCAACTGTCTGTCATATTTTGTAAATTTATTTTTATTCATTTTTTAGTAATGCATCATAATATTCATGTGAATTTACATTTGTAAGTAATGTCATGTTTTTTTCTTATTTTTCATTTGTACAGCACACTGTCATTACTGCCAATATCATTACCATTATATTAATTTGTAATATCATTGATATTCATAATTAATAAACTTATAAAAAGAACAAATCTGGTTATCACAATAGGAATATCAAAGTCTAAATCATTAAAAAAAATTTAAATTCTTACCAACCCCCCCCCCCATTAATCTATATTTTTATAAATTTTATTCTATATCAATAATATTTTATCCCATATTACAAATGCATGGAAATCGCGTATTTATGGTACTAGGTATGGGGGAGGGGGGGGGGGGGTGGTCACATGTATGCAATCATTTTTTAATAACTTCAGCGCGTAGAGCATGGTCGAACCACTCTGTACACACTATATAGAAAATATATTGTAAGATTCACCCTCAGGGCTGTATTCCGAGGGGTACATTGTAACCCAGACGTACATCACACGTGTATATATACAAGGATTCGGTTCCACACCTAAGTAGTGACACCTGTCATTTCCTGTTAATATTGCATAATAGTCGTCTAGTCCCATCTGAGAGCAGTCTACATGTACTTTCAAGAATGTTATAATTTCTGGTTTTAAAATAATGGTTCAACATTTCTATCTCAACCTAGGAGTAATACAAAAGATTGTACGCTTTTTTTTTAATTCAAAGTTTTTAATATTGTTCTTGTTAGGATCTGATTTTGATGGAATTTAATCATATTTCACATCTTTTTTTTTCTATCGGGTTTTCAAACTCTGGACATGTAAAGTTATTAAAAGTGTCAGTTTGTTCAGCATTAAAAATGTTAGTTTGTTCAGAAGTAAACGCAACTGGATTATGTAGATCTGGGGTGTGTAGATATTGGTTTCTCGGAAGTTAACAAAAGGGGGTGGGTAGGTTTAACTCCAGACTCTAGTTGCTGTATTATTATTATTCAAACATAATGTAAGATTATGAAAATAGATAAAACCAACAAGGTTGAGGAAATTTCCGTTGAATCCAACACGGATTAAAAATAAGAAACAAATTCACGTTCCGTTTATTTTAAGACACCCCTGCGCAAAAATATGAATGGTTCCGTCCAAACCTATTTAGCGTTTCGATGTCATCATGGTCAATATCTTTTGTAACGTTTACGAAAAAATTAAAGGCTGTATTAATCAATAAATTAGTGATTAATAAAATTATAGTTTTAATTCTTCCTTTCAAAATGTCTCATATCCTATCTACTAATCTAGTCTTCTTACTACTGAAGACAATATAAGTATTATACGATCCGCTTTACAGAGTTACGTCCCTTTCTAAGATCGAAGATAAAGATTTAAAATACATATGGTCATTTCATTAACCTGAAATTATTTTCCCATCTAAACAATAAAAGCTAGTGTATTTTTCATTTAACAATAGTTTTGACAGTAAAATTTTATTTTGAAAGTTTAATAAAGAAAAACGACAATTTCTAGAATCTTGATTTAAATTCTTCATAAGTATCAAAAGCTGTCTCCGGAGAACACTTGGTATATAAACAATGAAAGAAACTTTAAAGTATGAAAGGCAAATATCGTTATTTTCATGTTACACTTCTGTCTACAGTCTTTCAACTTAAACATAATCGAATTAGAAACAAAAATTAGTAGATGTATAAGATATAAAGCATATGTTCACATTTACAATTAATTTCACACAACTCCATGATATGAACACGTGCCTTACTATATATTGCAAGTTAACAAGACGATTTGCTGAAAAAATTAAGTAGAGGGATGCAGCCATCTTACACGTATTTAAGTGATTTTTACTACATATATATTTAAATCTAAAGAACTGCACAACCTTAACCATGTACATTAACACCAATTATAGAGTATTAACGGAAACCTTAAACAATATTCCTTATACATTTCATCGTTATTTGGTAACAACCCCCCCCCCCCCCACCAAAAAAAAAATCAAAGGCCTGATTATTTCAGAATGCTTTATACTTAACATGCTTAACCTATTCCAAACTTCCCCTCAAGTGTTGATATACAACTAACAGAATTTTTTGTTAAATTGTTTTATACCCTCCCCTCTCTCTCTCTGCATGGTTTTTTTTTATTCCACTTATCCTGTCAACAACTAAAATTGAAATTTTCTGGGGAAAAAAATAATAATAAAAAATGAAAAAATAAAAAAAAAATAACTGCAAGTGCAATAATTTTATACAGAAGAGAGAGAGAGAGAGAGAGGAAGTGCAATAATTTTATACAGAGGAGAGAGAGAGAGAGAGAGAGAGGAAGCCATGTGTTATTTAATGACCACTGAGTACCTAATTATTAAATTATGATGATTTTAATTGGAGTATTGAATCATGAAAAACAGTCTTAATTAAAACCCTTTGATTAGTGTTGTCATAAAAGGGATGAATTGCAGATTGATTTTCAATTTATCAATTCTGAAAATCTGTATAAATTTGTAAAAGATCAATTAAATTGAAATCAGTGAATTATCCCTATTTCACACCTTTGAAAATATATTGGAGAATTTTGCCCGAAGGAATGTTCTCACAATATTTCCTGAAAACCAAGCTAAAAATCTATGATGAAATTCCCTTAGAGAGAGTCCATCGTTTAGGAAAACCTGATGAGTACAGAACCAAGCCAAGGAACATCGTGGCAAAGTTTAGTTTTTATAAAGACCGTGAATTTGTTCGCAAACGTGCCCCACTCAAACTTAAGGGATCTAACATTTGGGTGAATGAGCAATTTCCACCGGAGGTAGAGGAGAAACGGCGCAAGTTGTATCCAGTTATGCGCAAGGCGATGAAAAACAATCAACGTGTGAAACTTGTTGTGGACAAATTGTACATTGATGGTGAGATGTATGAACCAAGTGATACAGAGGAACACGTCGACTCCCGAAACTTCCCCACTCAAAGGATATCCCAGAGTTCCAGAAACACACCGTGGACGTCCGGAGCGCGCCGCGAGCCTGCCAATAATGACAATCCTACACCACCCCCACGAGGAAACAAACGCTTTAGGAAATCTTCGACACCGACGAAATAGGAGAGCGCGGAGGGTCAGAAGTCAGCAAACAACTCTATCAAACTTCTAAGTTTAAATGTTTGTGGAATCAAAAATAAACAAAATTACAGTGAATTTTTAAATCACATCTCCAATTTTGATATTATCGGCTTTACTGAAACAAAAACTGATGACTCTGATTTAATTCAGATTCCGGGTTATACATTATTTATGAAAAATAGACAAAAATTGTCAAAAACTCGGTCAGGAGGAATTATTTTAGCTGTAAGAGATAGTCTGGTTAAATATGTAAAAATATTGAACACTACTTGTAAATATGTTCTTTGGTTTAAGATAAGCAAATGTATTTTTAATACTGATGAAGATGCGATATTTGGTGTCGTGTACCTGCCCCCGGAAGGCAGTAAATATGCTTCTACAGATTGTTTTTTAGACATTGAGAGTGAACTTATTTCTATATCTAAAGATAGCAAATATGTGTGTTTAATGGGTGATTTTAACTCAAGAGTTGGCAATATGAAAGACTGGTTTGAAGCTGATGATTTTCAGTTACAATTACAAAAATGTGAGGATTTTTTTAAGACAGCCATAGAGACTAGAACCATTATCTTTGATAACTTTAAGATTCCTCTCCGTAGGGTAGTACAAGATGTCCATGTTAATAACTTTGGATATAAAATGATTGATTTTTGTAAAAACAATGACATTTATATAGTAAATGGCCGTGCTGGCAGTGATAAATACGTGGGAGGTTTAACTTGTAAGGGTAGTAGCACGGTGGATTATGTGGTTGCCACAGCACCTATGTTTAAATTTATAAAAGATTTTGATATCTCTGACTTCTGTAACTTGTATTCGGATGTGCACAATCCAGTTTCATTTTCTATTTTACCAGCGCTTTCCACAAAACACAGGTGTGAAGATATTGTTGAAAATCAGTCACGTGTAAAACTATGGTCACAAGACCAAGCAAAACATTTCCCAGAGAATGTGGATATATCTAAGGTTAAGGACATAGAGAATGAGTTAGATATTTTGACCAGTAGTACAGAAACAAGTAACATTAGCAAAGACACTTTAAACGATGTTACTAATAAGTTATGTGGTATATTTTTAAACACAGCTAAATCAACATTTGGGGTTAGTCGTAATTTTAAGAAAGATAATTGTGAAAACAAACGCAATAAACCCTGGTTCAATAAAGAGTGTAAGACGGCGAGAAAGAAATATCATTTGGCAAAGCGATTAAATAGTAAAAATCCTTGTTTAGAAAATAAAGCTAATCTTCAATTAGAAAGCAAAAATTATAAAAAGATTATGGATTCGTGTATAAAAGATTATAGGAAAGGCATAACAAAAAACTTGAAATCTTTACGATCAACAAATACTAGAGAATATTGGAAAATTTTAAATGGTCCTAATGCGATAAATAAATCTGCTGTAGATATTAATGCTATGTTTGATTTTCTGAAGGGCATCAATGAAGGTCATGACAATGACATAGAAGATGTTGATACTCTAAGTTTTCCAACAGATAGCCGTGTATGTGATGATTTTTTGAATTTTGAGATTAGTGAGGAAGAAATTTTATGTGCAGTTAAAAGATTAAAAAATAATAAGGCCGCAGGCTATGACCAGTTGTTAAACGAACATATTTCATCAACAATAGCTACGTTTTTGCCTGTATATAAAAAAATGTTTAACTTGATTTTTGATAGTGGAATAATTCCAGACGAATGGCTCACGGGTATTGTCAAACCGATTTTTAAAAATAAAGGTGACCCAACAAATCCAGAAAATTATCGTCCAATAACACTTTTAAGTTGTCTTGGTAAGCTTTTTACCTCCATTTTATGTAAACGCTTGGAATGTTATGTAGATAGCTTAAATCTTATAAGCGAAAGCCAAACTGGCTTTCGGAAAGGTTATTCTACCTTGGATAATATACTTAGTTTACATTTTCTTTCAAACATGGTGATGTCTCTCAAAAAGAAACTTTTTTGTGCTTTTATTGACTTCAAACAGGCATTCGACACAGTGTGGAGAAATGGGCTTTGGTACAAACTTTTGAATAATGGCATTACCGGAAAATGTTTTACTTTTATAAAAAATATGTATAATGGTGTCAAGTCTCTTGTGACTATGAATGGTCTTTCATCTGAATTTTACAATTGTAATATTGGTGTCCGCCAAGGAGAAAATTTATCACCTCTCCTGTTTTCTATGTATATTAATGATCTAGAAGAGTTTCTGGCCAGCAAAAATGTACATGGGCTATCTTTTAATAATGTGAGCAGTTCAAACTCTGTAGAAAATGAAATTTTGATGTATTTTAAAATATTTATTTTGTTCTATGCTGACGATACAGTTATAATGTCTGAGTCTGCAGAGGGTTTACAACATGCTTTAAATGAGTTTCATTCATATTGTGGACAATGGAAACTGACTGTCAATGTAGACAAAACAAAAATTATGATTTTTTCAAAAGGTCCATCTGTTAAGAATGTATTTTATTACAATAATTCTGTCATTGAAATTGTGAACGAATTTAAATACCTAGGTATACTGTTTTCTCGATCAGGTTCATTCTGTAAAACTAAAAAAACATTTATGTGAGCAAGCTCAAAAAGCCATGTATGGAATTATACGAAAAATTCGACAATTTAATTTACCAGTAGATTGCCAGCTTGATTTGTTCGATAAAGTTGTCACTCCAGTACTTTTGTATGGATGTGAGATATGGGGTTTTGAGAACATTGATATGATTGAACGTGTTCATCTTAAATTTTTGAAACATATTTTTAATCTAAAAAGTAGTACTCCTAGTTATATGGTTTATGGCGAAACGGGTCGCTTCCCTTTATATATAACAGTGTATTCGAGAATGATATCCTATTGGGCAAAATTATTGGTAAGCCCTGAAAATAAGATTGTTTATGTTACATATAGACATTTATTTGAACAGTTCAGTACAGGAAGTCATAAGAATCCTTGGATTTTATGTATTAAGAATATACTTGATAGTTGTGGCTTCTCAAATGTGTGGAATGAACAGACCTTTATTAATATTAAATGGCTAAAGGCTATAGTTGATCAACGTCTTAAAGATCAGTACATACAGAAGTGGCAAAGTAATATGCGCGATTCATCTAAAGGTCTCTTTTATAGTATCTTCAAAACAGAATTTGGATTTGAAAAATATTTAGCCTTACTACCAAAAAAATTTAGAACAATATTAATTAAACTAAGAACAACAAATCATCGTCTTCCAGTTGAGACTGGGAGGTGGTTTGGGATTCCCAAAAATGATAGACAATGTAATCTTTGTAATAATGGACAAATAGCTGATGAGTATCACTACATTTTAGAATGCAAATATTTTTCCGAATGTAGAAAAAAATATCTTCCCAGTAAATATTGTAATAGACCAAATTTTTTCAAATTATCAGAATTGTTGTCATCTGCTGACTCCAAACTATTGATTAAACTATGCTGTTACATAAATAGAGTATATGAAAAAGTCTGTCCTCCATAGTTATCTTTGTTACTTTATATGAATATCTCCGCCATTTCACGTGTATCTTGTATATTATTCTTTGTATATATTGTACATATTGTTGAACCTCATGTACCATTGATATGGTCTGAGTGAATAAAATGAACTTGAACACACCTTTCAGAGTTTCAGTCTATATGATGATATACCCGGTATATACATATATTCAAGAATTCATTTCCACACAGACTGATCATTACACGAACCATTTCCTGTTTACTATATCCCTTTGAGTATACATAGCTGGTTTCAGAGTAACTAGCTCCTCTAATTTTTTTTTTTAAGTTTTCCTAGTAAAAAGCACATTTCAAAGTGTTCATTGATGAAAAAAAAAAAAAAAGAAAGAAAAATTAACTTTTTTTTTGTAATTTTACTAATTGATAATTATTGTGTTATTGCCATGGAAAACGGTCATTGACATATTGATAAATTTCCAAATACTTGGATGTAAGCAGAGACATAATAACTGTTATTTATGTCTCTGATGTAAGGCTTCATAATGTTCGAATGATATTGAAATGTTATACATATACTGTACAACTGATTTATGTATATACGTTAAACCTATGAACTGCATGGTTCTTGGTAATAAACAATACAATGGTTTGCTCATTCAAAATCATTTGCAACTTATTTTCATAAATAAGAATTCATACATGTATTACTCAACTTCTTCATATATTTCTTATTAAATAGATTAAAATATACTGTATCTTCATGGAATACTTTTCCAACATTTCTTTTTAATTTTACCAAATTAATTTGTGAATGCCTACATATAACATATGACCTTTTCTATTAAAATGTTCTTACTGGTGCAGATTATAACAACTTAAAACAGAGTTGAGACTTAAAATTATAAATTGTAAGAGGACTTAAATTTACATAGGGAGAATCCATCATCATGTTATACTCAGTCATTCGTACTAGTGTGTTCACTTAACTGGCCATAACTTTCTTATTTTTCAATGAAATTTGGCAAGTATGGATTTATTTTTCTTGTAAAAGTATGGTCTTTCTTAATCAAAAATGATAAATTGTAAAACTAAACGAGAAAATAATTTACTTAGGAAGAATCCATCATCATGTTATACATATAGTCAATCGTACTAGTGTGTTCTCTTAACTAGCCATAACTTTTTCATATTTCAATGAAATTTGGCAAGTATTGGTTTTATTTTTCTTGTAAAAGTATGGTCTTTCTTAATCCTAAGTGATTAAATTGTAAAACTAAAAGAGAACATAAATTTATATAGGGAGAATCCATCATCATGTAATACACAGTCAGTCGTACTAGTGTGTTCTCTTAACTGGCCATAACTTTTTCATATTTCAATGAAATTTGGCAAGTATGGTTTTATTTTTCATGTAAAAGTATGGTCTTTCTTAATCCTAAGTGATTAAATTGTAAAACTAAAAGAGAACATAAATTTATATAGGGAGAATCCATCATCATGTAATACACAATCAGTCGTACTAGTGTGTTAATTCTCTTAACTGGCCATAACTTTTTCATATTTCAATGAAATTTGGCAAGTATTGGTTTTATTTTTCTTGCAATGGCATAAACTTTCTAAATCTTACATGATAAGTTGTAAAAGAACTGAAATTTACATGGGGAGAATCCATCATCATGTCATATTCAGTCAGTCGTACTAGTGTGTTCTCTTAACTGGCCATAACTTTTTCATATTTCAATGAAATTTGGCAAGTATGGATTTATTTTTCTTGTAAAAGTATGGTCTTTCTTAATCTAAAATGATAAATTGTAAAACTGAAAGAGGACATAAATTTATATAGGGAGAATCCATCATCATGTAATACACAGTCAGTCGTACTAGTGTGTTCTCTTAACTGGCCATAACTTTTTCATATTTCAATGAAATTTGGCAAGTATGGTTTTATTTTTCTTGCAATGGCATAAACTTTCTAAATCTTACATGATAAGTTGTAAAAGAACTGAAATTTACATGGGGAGAATCCATCATCATGTCATATTCAGTCAGTCGTACTAGTGTGTTCTCTTAACTGGCCATAACTTTCTTATTTTTCAATGAAATTTGGCAAGTATGGATTTATTTTTCTTGTAAAACTCAAAAAGTATGGTCTTTCTTAATCTAAAATGATAAATTGTAAAACTGAAAGAGAACATAAATTTATATAGGGAGAATCCATCATCATGTAATACACAATCAGTCGTACTAGTGTGTTCTCTTAACTGGCCATAACTTTTTCATATTTCAATGAAATTTGGCAAGTATGGTTTTATTTTTCTTGTAAAAGTATGGTCTTTCTTAATCCTAAGTGATAAAATTGTAAAACTAAAAGAGAACATAAATTTATATAGGGAGAATCCATCATCATGTAATACACAGTCAGTCGTACTAGTGTGTTCTCTTAACTGGCCATAACTTTTTCATATTTCAATGAAATTTGGCAAGTATTGGTTTTATTTTTCTTGCAATGGCATAAACTTTCTAAATCTTACATGATAAGTTGTAAAAGAACTGAAATTTACATGGGGAGAATCCATCATCATGTCATATTCAGTCAGTCGTACTAGTGTGTTCTCTTAACTGGCCATAACTTTCTTATTTTTCAATGAAATTTGGCAAGTATGGATTTATTTTTCTTGTAAAAGTATGGTGACGTCTTTCTTAATCTTAAGTGATTAAATTGTAAAACTAAAAGAGAACATAAATTTATATAGGGAGAATCCATCATCATGTAATACACAGTCAGTCGTACTAGTGTGTTCTCTTAACTGGCCATAACTTTTTCATATTTCAATGAAATTTGGCAAGTATTGGTTTTATTTTTCTTGCAATGGCATAAACTTTCTAAATCTTACATGATAAGTTGTAAAAGAACTGAAATTTACATGGGGAGAATCCATCATCATGTCATATTCAGTCAATCGTACAGGTGTGTTCTCTTAACTGGCCATAACTTTTTCATATTTCAATGAAATTTGGCAAGTATGGTTTTATTTTTCTTGTAAAAGTATGGTCTTTCTTAATCTTAAATGATAAATTATAAATTTCTCGTATTTAGTAATTCTAACTTTATCAAAGTATTTGTTTATATATATATTTTTGAAACATTTAAGGAAATGAGAGACTGTTTTCTACTCAAGGCTATAAGTTTTAAAAATTTAAATAAATTATTGAAAAACGGAGGAGCTTTATAGCTGCCTTATAGACATAATTAATATTCAAAAATAAATATTAGATTTTATATAGTCAGTCCGTACCTGTATGCGTATTGAATGAATTTATTAGAGTCCTTGATCATGCTGACCAGTGAAACCTTGAGGGCTATAGGTCTTTTCTTTCATTTTATTTCATGTAAATTTGCTTGGTGTGGTATTTTTATTCCATAACACACGCTACCAGTTCGTCTTCTTTCATCTCTTTTTTTATGATTTAAATTTATTAATTCCTTTGAAAAAGCTATAAAAGTGTTATATTGCATGAAAGAAGACGAACTGGTTCTTTTAATCACTTTAAAGAAAGCATTTTTCTGGTTTAGGATTGAGAAGATACTGCATTTACAAATTATTTAGAATGGAATACAATGGGATTTATTCCCAAATCAGGGCCAGTGGGCATAAACATCTACAAGTATAATATACTTAACTTTTGTCAGTGTAGCTGAAAAACAAATTCCGGATAAATATAACAGTTTAGTCTTTGAATTTTACGCTATTTGTCAGAGTCACCCATATGTTTCTTAGAGTACGACTTATACATAGGGAAAGAAAAAGATGTGGGTGACAATGGTGCCAAAATGAGGAATTAGAAGTATCACAAGTCATGAATTGATTTGGTCTCTTTCAATCAATTTCAAAAACATTCTTTGAAAAGTAGAGAAGTTTTTGTCTTTGTTTGAATCAAGTCCATTATGCTACAAACAGCAGAGCTCAAACTAAACTCCATGTAAGTAGAACAACTATCATTACTATGTGATTCACGATCAACAGTGTTCAATAACAGGTCACAGGACTGAGGAGTCGGCAGTTTAATCAATAAAATAGTGAAAACAATAACCTGTGAGCTACGCTAGCGTAAACAAAGTCACGTTATTTTTTACATTGTTTTTCTGATGAAATTGCCGGTCCACTCCAATGTCTTTTTTTATATTCATTTCTCTCCCCCACTTGGAATATTAGACTAACTTTCAAACTTTTAATCTGTATTTGTTTACTTTTTCACTTACGGGTCAGTCAAAAAATATAATTTAATTCCCTTCTTATCATGCTTATGCCATGTCTAATTTACATTGGCCATAAGTGAGTCATAATTTTATTTTTCCACTGTATATTTCATTAGGAAACACATTTTTCTAAAATATTCTTGCAGTGTCATTTATTGTTTCTTTTTAATGTCTAAAACACCATAAAATGCAGAATTTGTTGTAGTTTCTTCACATTATTTCAAAATAGTTTTATCTCTATGCATTACCATGAAATCACAGGTCAAGTGCAAAACAAAAATTTTAAGACTTCAATTTGTTAAGAAATCATAGTAATTTGAGGTTAGAAAATTTTGTCATGACAATATTTTATGATTTATTTTCAATAGTTTAAGTATCATTTTGTTTATCATTTAAGATAAGAAAATTTGAATAATTCTGCATGTTTCAGTGAAAAAATCATGAAAATTGAGCTAAAATTGACTTCACAACAAGTTTTTATGAAAATAGGTTTTTCAATTCAATAAAAATATAGTGTAAAAATAAAATTATGACTCACTTATGGCCAGGTACTGTATATCAATGAATTTGAAAAAAAAATTAATTAAATTGTTACAAAGTTGATAAAAAATGTACATGTATTGTACTTAATTTATGTTGCAACTCCAAACAATATTTATTTTATAATTCTCACTTGATAATTACAAGCATTAAGAGAAATAATATGGGTTTTTTTACCCCACATAAAAAATTATGGGATAATAAACCCCACATTTTATTTTTAGTGAGACGTGGGTTAAAAAACCCCACGAAAAATAATATGGGTTATTTAACCCCATGGGGTGAAAAATAAACCCCATGGGGTTTTTGTGGGGTTTTTTGTGGGGTATTTTTAAGTTCATGTTTCCCCATGGGATTTTTGTTTTTGAACTCAAATATCTCAAAAACTAGCAGAAAATGTTGAATTTTTTTTTTCATAAATCAATTTGATTATAAAAACCCCACCATTTAAAAAAAACCCTAAGATGATAGCTTTAAAGAAAAAGGGTGCGCAAGTTCGGAAAAATGTCCATTCCGAAGTTGTCCGTCCCACTGTTCATTTTTAAAGCGTTTTAAAGGCCAGGGTCATATTATAAAGGTACCTGTACAATTCGTCCCCAGAGGAAAACGGTCGAAACAATGGAGGTTTATTTTTTTGTGTTTTACGTCATCAAAAAGCGGTGTAACGAGTCTCCTTAAAGTCGTCATTTTGTACGTTCCATGGTCGATACAATGACCTTGTCAGCAATACAATTTATCATTTAGTCAGTTGCTGACTGATGTGTTTTATACTTAATTGTTAGTTAATTTTTTTAACACTGAATTTACGACGGATTTCTCCATTGTTCCCCAATTATAAGGAGCCTGTCAGCACTGCAGACTTTGTACACAGGAGTCTGAAGTTTTTATCGTCAAAAAAAAAAAAAAAAAAAAAAAAAAAAAAGGAAAAAAATTTTCCACCCTCAACTAAAAAAAACACCAGGATGGCAACGTGTTTTGTGGGGAACCATCTAAACAAATAGATCTGGGATTTGCCAGAAAAAAGTCTAATTCAGTATCTGGAGTGTTTGTGTTATTTATTCAAGTAAAGAAATCCAATCTGCTTGACGACTGCGAGCCGTTTCTGGCCCTTTTTCCACATTGACAGCTCATCCTTGACTCCATGCCACTAAACCGGAAGTGATATCGCAATATATATTTGATTTCTATAAAAGCTTCTTCAAATGAAATAAAATAAATAATTGTTCAACGTAATTTGATTCAGTTATTTTAAATACATTAAAAAGAACTTTAAAAAGTTATAAATTCTTTTTCTTAATTATATGACGATATGTACCTGGGACCACAGGAGTTCGCGTACTTATCAATTTTACCGAAATTTTCAGTAAATATAAAAGATACGTAATACCCATAATTATAACACAAGGAGTGCAACCGTTGTCCGCGACGCCATTACGTGATGTCACAGGCGGTCCATTTACCCCAAAAGAACAAAAAAAAATCGTGATTGAACAATCATACGCAATTTACCAGAGATAAAGATTTTACCTTTAGATACTGGTACAGGTACTTGTTTGTCTATTGTTAAACATAAATAATATTTATTAAAAAAATTCTTGAATATTTACTGAGTTGTCTCTGGTTTCTTTTTTGTTCCTTTTGGGTAAATGGACGCGCCCGTGACATTACGTAATGGCGTCGCGGACAACGAATATTTGAGCGAAGTCGTGGAGAAACGTCACTGCTGCTGCTGTAAAACATGCGTTTGGAATCATATGCATTAAAAGGCATAAACAATGGTCCCTTCCGAAAAGATTGGTTTGTGTTTTATAATTTTCGATTGAAAATTGATTGAGCGACGGCCTCGATATTAAGCGTGGGGTCCCCGTTGACCTAAAATCCGTTGCACTCTTTGTGTTATTATTATAGGTATAACGTATTTTTTTTAATTTACTGAAAATTTCGGTAAAATTGATAGGTACGCGAACTCCTGTGCTGGAACAGATAATTCAGTTTTTACAAGGCGCCAAATTTAAATCACTAAAAAAAAGCCAAGTCGACAAAGAGCCAAACGGCTAGACTTAGCGACCTTATCAGGCATTATTTTGTATCCAAAAAATTGTTGTTTTTTTTATTGATCAGATATGGTAACATTATCTTGTGCATGAAGTTTTACATGCAATTTTCTTTTTTTTGGTTTCTTTAACGTCAAATATTCACTGCGATATCACTTCCGGTTTAGTGGCATGGAGTCCAGGATGAGCTGTCAAATTGGAAAAATGGCCAGAAACGGTCCGTAGTTGTCAAGCAGATTGGATTTTTCAACTTGAATAAATAACACAAACGCTCCTGATATTGAATTAGTCGGGATTTTTTTTCTGGTCAAGCCCAGATATATTTGTTTAGGTGGGTCCCCCAAAACACGTTGCAATCCTGGTGTTTTTTTTTTAGTTGAGGGTGGGAAAATTTTTTCCGGATTTTTTTTTTATTTTTTAATTTTGACGATAAAAACTTCAGACTACTGTGCTCTGAACGAGGTTTCAGCCGGCAAAACCTAAGCAAGACCGATGTAAGAAACTCCCTGAAAATTTCAACACTGGAAACCTTATGACTTTCCATCTCCAGCAAATCAAAGGAAATGGACTAGGAGGAAGCCTTCGAAAAATGGAGTTGCACCAAAGCCAGGAGGATTTTCTCAGTGAACTATAAGTGACTGTGATATGGTGATGTTAAGTAAAACATGTCTAATAGACAACTGGTTCCCAACAACTTTTAAGTTAATGACAGTGCTGTAACTTAGTAAGCTGGTGCTTGAAACATTCATCATTGCTACTTTTATATGTATAAATGTAGTGCTCTATGTATGATGTTATAAATGCATACCACTATATCTGTTATGATATTTAGTATCTCTTGTTTTAATCCATAATAAAATATTTTGAAACATGCAACTTGTTATTTTTTCAGGAAAAGTTCTGGTTGGATATTAATTAAGTGAAACATCGAGATGACCACAAGTTTAAAAATTGAATTTTATAGTAGATATGCCATATGATATATGACACATATTGAAAAATGAATTGTTCAATACAGTTGTATATGAATGGTACGATCAATAAATATTTTTTTCTAAAAAAGGTCGTGATACGCTCCACGCAAAAGTGGCGAAAGAGATTTTTGGTCCAGTGGGAGCCCTGCAAGGAGCCCACGGCGCATGTGACCGGTCGGCTCGGAATGTTTACTCCTCCATGGCACCTCATCGCATGCACCTCTGATGTTTTGGAGGTCCGTGTTTGCTTTGCTCCCTGCTCGTTATGTCCATATCTTTTATGGTTAAATGGAAGGTCTTGTCTCAAAGAATACTATATAGTACATATGTTAAGTATAAAAGCCTTAACCCTTGCTATTCAAAAGTAATGGCCACCAATTAAAGTTTGAAATTTTGATGTAAAAGAATTTCAGACTCCAAGGTCAAATTATGTTGAACCCAAAGAAAGGTCTGGTCACGAGAAATACTCGTGTGAAATTCATAACTCCACTAAATCAAGTTATGGACAAGGTTAAGGTTAGTTTTTACGAACAAGCAGACAGATAGACGGACATGACAAAAAATATAATATACCTCCAAATCTTCAATTAGAGGGGCACAAAAATAAATAAAATATTGATCGATTGATTTCATGTTGTTTTACGTCCTTTCGAGATATTTTTACTCATAGAGATGTCACCCTATACTGGTTAAGGGAGTCTTTTCTTTTTACTCGGCACTCATGGCCATTAGCAGTGAGGGATCTCTATGTCACCTTATATATTATTAATTAACAATGAACAGATACTGGAATATCTAGAGCCAAAGTGATCATAAAATTGTGACAATATACCGCATCCCTACAAGGGTACATGAGGAGAGTAGCGTATCAGAGACCCTTGGCTAGCGAAGAAGCATATACCGATGTAGGGCGTCAAATTTTGACCTTACTCGGCACTCAGGGCCATAATCAGTGAGAGATCTTGATCATGCAAGGCCCTGCCGTGGCATGGGACCCGTATCTTTACCTCAAGAGCCGAATGCATTGTAAAGGAACAGTTGCTACACAATTTATACCGACTTAGGTCAGTAGTGGCCGAGAATCTAATTCACGACCTCCCGTTCATAGAGCAAACTGCAGAATATCAACAAAAAAGCAATAACACATGTGGTAGTAATACAAGATAAAAGGCAATAAACTATAAAATCCATGTAATTGAGAAAACTTTTTTTTAAGTCTTCGCAGCAGATATAGACGGGGATTTGAGGAAAATCACCCCCCCCCCTTCCAATCATTAAAATATCGTATAAGTGGAAATTTTAGCGAGAGACAATTTAAGCGATTTGTCCCTTAAAATTGGTATTTCATTGTTAGCGAAATCTAATTTCAGCGATTTTGAAATGCTCATTAAGGAACTATTAAAAATAAACTGCAATTAATTTTAGCGATATTTAATTTAAGCGGTCTCAACACTTTCGCTAAAATGCCAAAATTAAAACCTCGCAAACAATTCTGCTAACACGGTCTTCTCCAGTTTGGCTTCGTCCCAGGCACGTGACGGTGTAGTAAAAATGGAGTACCCAGTCATCTGTTAAAAAAGACCACTCCTGGTGTTCAGCTAAAATGTCACAGCTAGTGTTTTATGCCGGAGACTATGCAAGGCCACACTGGTGTTTAGAAGGAAAAAACTGGTCAAGGCCACACCTGGTATTAAGGTTTTTTCTTGTCAAGGCCACACTGGTGTTGAGGAATTAACTAGTCGAGGCCAAAAATGGTATTAAGGTTTTTCTTGTCAAGGTCACACCTAGTGTTGTATGCAAGAGACTATTCATTGTCTCACTGGTGTTAAGTTAAGAAACTAGTCAAGGCCACACCTGCAGAGGCCTGTGCAACAGAGCGAACGCTCGTAAACATTTCTATTGGAGGTATAAGAAACTTTGGAGACAGCTCGCCTTGTTGAACAGGCCTCTGGTATTGTTCATCTGCTCGGTCACATTATGAAATGGTCACCTTTAACGAGACTTTTCTTGTTTCATCAACTTGTTTGTTAATAACTTAACACGCTTTAGTGATTGTTCATAAGTAGAGCATGCTCTTGGCAGTCTTCGAATATTTTGAGATGTAAAGACCGTTTTCCTAACAATGCATTTAAATATTATGAAAGTAAACCAGAGAACAGAGAGATTCTTTCCCAGCTTGCCTTCGTTGTGGTACAAAACAAACGTCATTTTTAACCATCTCCCTCCCTTCACTAAAACAATCAATCCAATTTATGATTGAATTCTGGAGAGTATATTGTCTTCATAAACCATGTACAAATTATTGTAAGATATTGTAGTGAAATTGTATATATAAATATGTCCACTATGACCTTTCACCCTACGCTCATAGCCATTCACCCGTGCCAGCACGCTTCCTACCTCAGTCGAGTCCTACCAGTAAACCAGTCACCATGTGTGTTCACCTGTTCCTATATTGTTTGTTCTTGTACCGGGTTACCTATATCATGTAGACCTTTTGTGTCTTTATCGCATTGGCGGATCCAGAAGGGGGGGCGGGGTTGGCCCCCCTTTAGTTTTGTACATAGAGAGAGGGAGAGATATTTCTGTAATATAGGTTTTTAAATAAGTCTAATAATTTTTGAAAAATAAAAATGAAAAATCTCGGTCCTTTCTGCTCGCTAGATCTGTAGATTTTCGCGTATTTACTTTCCTTCGTGTACCTTCCGAATCCCGGCTAAGAGCTAAGTAACATGCTAAAAAGATTCTGGAGAACTTTAGCTATGCCATTTTTGGACCATCTACAGAAGTATGACTTTTAGAAGTATGCATAAAATATTTTAATCAATGGAGAGAAAGGTTTAAAATGTTCCCGTAGTATGCAGATAGAGGGGTTCACTGTTTCTGAGAATAATTTTTTGCTGTAGTTTTAATTAATATTTTGATTTGGAAGCTCCCTCCACAGTTTTTGTTGCCGAAAAATTGGCAGATTCAAGCATTTATTGAAAGTATATAATGCACCGAACAGAAAAGTTACAGGACGCCTCCTCTATTCCCTAAGAAGGATTTTAGAGTGTGATGCAAAGGGTTTTAGTGCGCCCGGATCGATAGATCCAGGGCGTATATTGTTTTTGTCCGTCTGTCTGTTGTCAACTTTAACCTTCGACATAACTTTTGAACCATAAGAGATAGAGACTTCATATTTGGTATGCATACTCCACTAAAAAGGTTCTTACAAATGACACCAAGTTCAGTCACCTTGACCTATATACTAAAAATAGCTTTTTCGACTTTTTGTCATAACTTTTAAACCATAAGAGATGAGGACTTCATATTTAGTATGCATAAATTATATTCAAGAAATTTCTATTTTTTTTTTTAGTTACTGTTGCAACACTATTCTTTAAATTCAAAAATTGATATACAGAATAATGTATCTTAGTAGAGTCTACTTGTGTACCAAGTTATATTGAAATCAGACCCAAACTAGAGAAGAAGTAGCATTTTGAAAGCATTTCACAGAAATTTCTCTTTTTACTAACCACGGCAACACCGTTCATCGAAATAAAAAACAAATGCACAGAATTATGTATCTTAGTATAGTCTACATGTGTGCCAAGTAACATTGAAATCAGATCAAAACTGTCTGAGGAGTAGCATTTTGAAAGCATTACAAAGAAATTTCTATTTTTTGTTACCACGGGCACGGCAACACCGTTCATCGAAATCAAAAACCGATGTATAGTATTATGTATCTAGGTATAGTCTAATAGTGTGCCAAATTATATTGAAATCGGACCAAAACTGTAGGAGGAGTAGCATTGTGAAAACATTTCACAGAAATTTCTATTTTTAGTAACCACGGTAACACCATTCATCAAAATCAAAAACCGATGCACGGAATTATGTATCTTGGTATAGTCTACATCTGTGCCAAGTAATATCGAAATCGGACCAAAACTGTAGGAGGAGTAGCATTAAGAAAGCTTTCACAGAAATTTCTATTTTTAGTAACCACTGCAACACCGTTCAGCGAAATCAAAAACCGATAAAGAGAATTATGTATCTTACTATAGTCTACATGTGTGCCAAGTTGCATTGAAATAAGACCAAAACTGTAGGAATTTGAAAAATTGTTTACAGACAGATAGGCAGACGCATCAGCTCTTCTGGTCTTTGACCAGTAGAGCTAAAAAGATATTGTCTTGAAATTAGCAGAAGGAAAAGAAGACTAATAGTATGCAAATATACGTACTTCTGTAAAGAAAGTAAATAAGATTATGCAAGCAGTGGCGAATCCATAAATCTCGAGTTTGAGGTCGGAGTAGGGGCATACAGCCACACCAAAAATTATTTTTAATTTTATGTACATTTTGGAAATAAAAGGGGATTGTCGGACCTTTTCGATTAGCAGAAAAACAAACTCAAATGTCTTACGGGTCAATCAACCCCCCCCCCCCACACACACACACACACACACAAAGACACATGTAATACAGACGAACAAACTTGAACCTCATTGAATGTAAAGATTCTAAGAAATACTTGATATCGCGATTACTTAACTTATGGAACTCTTTCGCGTAGGAGGTAGGAATCGTCTGTTTGGTGGGGGCAATGTGCTATTCAATACAATGCAAGATCGATCATTGTAGCATTGATAAGGACAGATAAGTAAAAAATCCTGGTGGAATACCTCACTAAACAATCGCTGAACCAGCCTTATATATTTTTGAGAGGAGCCAATCCTAAATTTCACATTTTTAATGATATTTTTAATTAAGCGGACTCTTCTCGTTAAATTTTCATTGAAAATCATCACATTTTTACGCAGATAAAATATTCTAAACTTTCCTTATTTGACAATCTACCATTTGGAGTTCAATATCTGGCAAAACATCGTGATTTCGGCATTAAATTGTTCGAATCATTCGATTGTCACTACTGTAAACAATGTCATTTGCCCCCAGAAATTTAGACTTTTCTCGACTCCCCCGCAAAAGAGCGGTAGTAAGTTAGATAACTGCGAGGTACTCATTGGTAGTCGCGATATAACGTATTGGAAGCGATTTATAATGTAAATGTAATAAACTGTTAGCGTTATTCAATTTAAGGTACTCAACAACTTATTGACAAAATAGAACTCTTGCAACAGATTATAACATACTTTCTAAAATATGACATGTATGGAACCATAAGAATTGAAGATGCATTAAATTTTTAAAGATAAAGGACAAGGTCAAACCTTTACCGGATATGAACTCATTTTGTCACATAATATCAAATCCCATGAAGCACGTATGGCTTTGTTTGACATTGATGAGATTATTAATAAATTTGAAATCCACCATTATCTCGCCTTGAGAAAAGAAAATCCATTCCTCTTCAATAAGTGTCGGGCAGATTGATGGCTATCAGATATTCCGTCTGCGGATATCGTCGTCTAATGCAAAATGGAATTGTTTTTGAGTTCTGAAGTTGATGACAAAGCTATTACAGAATCTTAATCCGATATTATTGTCTCTAATTTGAACGTTGATATAATCCTTTGATTTTCTGCCAAAAAATATAAATCAGACCGTTTCAAGTTTATTGACGAAGTTACTACTAAGTGAGGTACTCCCCCAATAAATAGAATTTTATTTGTTCTCCCCCTTATTTACGGCGCAGTGGTTCGAGTGTCTGTTCTAGAGTCGCGGTGTTACATTTGATCTTATACATGTAAACCAAGGCCCCGTGTCGCAGTGGGTGCTGGCTCGAAAAAGGTCCCTCACGGCTGAGTGCTGAGTATAGGATAAAACTTGCAGCTCTCCACCGGCTAATGGTGGCGTACAACCAATGGAAATAACGAACAGTATTCAAGATCAAAAGTTCTTAAAACAATACAAAATAGGGTCAAAGCAAATACGGACCTCTAAAACATTAGAAGTGGGATCAGGTGCCATGGAGCAGTGAGCATCCCCTGCCTCTAATTCTCGAGAGGGTCGTTATACAACAAATAAAGAAAACATTTTGTTACCTATTTCTGTGCGTTTGTTCGTACTTATACGTCTTTAGAATTTAACTAGTGTGTAGGAGCGGTTTACACGGTATCACTCGAAGAACTGGTCTGCTCGTCCCAGAGTGGGATTCGAATCCGCGACGTAATAATCATTCCGACTCTAGAGCAACCGCTCTTATCACTGCGCCACACGCAAGTTTATGTTGTTTAGGGAAAGTGAAAACTTCAAAACTACATTGTTAGCTTACTCGATGGAGGATCCAACGAATAATCTTTTCATGTATGAAATATATGCAGATCAGTATTCAAGCTCAAAAATCAATAAAGCACTACCAATATTTGAGCAGAGGGAACATGGATGTCTTAAACATCATAGGAAAGATCGGGTAATTGTAAATTAAATTGGCAGAAATCAAAACTCATTCTTACTCATTACCTGGTTGTATTTAATTAGAAATGTTTGTTTAGTAAATCGAGAAGTTTTTATTAATGTGGTAAATGTATATTTACGTGATATATCACGGTCGGGTACTATTTAATCCCAATACTCCTTCTCCAAGCTTTTGGACTTCAGTCTTTTTATCAGTCTTTATTCCTGGAATATCTTAATGCATATAATTAGCAGAAATTTGCAGGAACACCAATTTTTCTGTTGAATCTATGAGCTGACGAGGGTTGCATGAGACACAGACCCTGCTACCCCCTACAAAAAGGTTATAAAGTTTACTATTGTTAGATATACTAAGTAGTTAATAGTAACTGAACCAGAAGTCTCGGACAAGAGTAGCTCTACTGGTTTGTGCTTCTAACAAAGGAAGAGAAAAGGATCCATTGGGACTTTAAAGTTTACATCAGCAATAAATATAAAAAAATGATCGTTGATTAACTCTCTATTTGGGGCAACTGGTGTGTCAAATTAAATCGAAATCAAGAAGGCGGAACATCTCTTACCTAATTTCAGTATGAAAACATGTCTAAAAATCGGTATGAAAAAGATCAGCCAAAATAGGACCCAATGATAAGTAACATTGATTGCAAGGTCATTACGACCGTAGAATTTACAAAATGTTAAATTTAGATTAGGTTGTTGAAATCCCTGTTTCATGAAGTTCTACTTATCTATGCGTAGCCTGCATTTGGTTAAGGACTTATCGTACTAGGACGATTTTCACCTTCGTTTAGACTTTCTGTAGGGCATGGCATTCTCGGCGATACGTAAAGGCGAATACTAGTCGAATCTCATTGGTTAAGAAGTTAATAGCATCAGGAACTTTAAATTGTTGTTGACAACGATGAGACGACCCACTTTGAAAGTTCATGGACTTGTCACGGTGGTTGGCTCGTCCCGTGATGGGGAGTTAGAATCTCGGCTGCTACTGAACTAAATCGATAAAATGGGAATCAACTTTTCCTTTGCCATGCGCTCAGCACTCTGAAGTAACAATTGCGGTTCCTTCGGGTGAGACTTTAAGGAGGCTCATTACACTACTTTTTGATGACGTACTACACAAAAAAATAAACGTCCATTGTGTTGACCGGTTTCCTCTGGGGAAGATTTGTACAAGTACCTCTATAATATGACCCTGACCTTTAAAACGCTTTAAAAATAGATGAAACATGCGATGTTATAAACAGTGAAAACAAAGTAACGGATTCATTACGCATAAACCAAGAAGAATTGCTTTTAAGCAGAAGCAAAAGAAAACAACAATCAACTCTTCGCCAAACAAGTAATGTCAATTTCAAAGCAATGCAATGCAGCATGCAGTGAGCTAGATGTTTGTATGGAGGAAATTCGAGTTAAAATCTACAATTAACCTTGTTGAAATTAAAAAGTTATTTACTTGCACTATTACTGTGTTGGTGTTAATTTATATATTTGCTTTATTGATTTAAATGTATACACTGGCAATTTTAAGCTTTGTTCTGAATTTTAGATGTAATGTCAAACGTTCCTTAGTGTTTTGAGTCTTGGGTAATTAGGAAAGATAACTCTTGAAAGTGGACTTTTCATACCAAATATTTTTTAAATTGGATTTTTTTATTTCGTTTAAACATTCTTCATTCAATTTGACACATGCAATTCATTGAAATACATTCCTTGTGTCTTCAAAACTCATTTTCTTAATGTTTTATGTATAGATAAAAAAGATAATGACATTAATTGTATTTTAGGAGAAAATTATTTTTTCTAATAAAATTATTATTAGGTATTATGAGGTATTTTCACTGTGTGTACTTGTCTTAAGAAGATGCCCATCATTTGACACTGAAAATTCTGAGATTCTGTTAATAATGAACTTGAAATGAAACATTTCACTAAAATTAGACAAAAAACTAAAAAATTCTATAAAAAATATTTATGATATCAATACCCTTATCTGGATATTTGATATCTACATCATAAGTGGTGCTGTATTGAAATCTAAAATAAACTGTTGATGTAATGAGCCACCTTAAATACCGAGGTCCCGTGTCATTGCATGCGTTGGTACCGAGTAAAGGTCAAAATATAAGTTGACGCGCGTCTCTGGATGAGTGAAAAATTCTCGAGTTCGATGCGAAACAACATACATTCAATCAGTCAAATTTCTTAGTGAACAATTCATCTGAAATCCGCCAAGTGCCTGTTGATATTCATTTGTAGATTAAGCTGAACAAATGTCATCTGCATAACAGTCGTTCTCAATGGTACTTGTAAAACTTTCAAAAACAACCACATTGTTCAACAAGAGGCCCACAGGCCTTATAGGTCACCAGAGCATCATGCAACCACTTTCAAATGACTGAATTTGGTTAGACGCAATGGGATTCACAAATTTGAAAGTCAACAGGCACCATTGCCTATCATAACTACACATTAAGCAATTGCTTAGTTTGGTGACATAACACCCATAGGCAGGGTAGGGGGACAAAAAATGCATTTCAACTAATCAGATATATTCAGCAATAATAAGTAGTGCCCCTACCACACACGAACCCCTGATCCTAGGTCAACACTTTAACAATTTTTGAAAAGGCACCCTGCTATGAAAAATTGTTGATTAATATCTTGAGGAGCAGATTTCAAACAATTATATAATACATTTTCAATATATAAGTAGAGCCCCTCTTCCTCTATGGTACCCCTGATCCAGGGGCCTTGTAATTCACTATTCTGAAAAAAGGGTCCTTGCTCATCATAGCTATATAGGTAGTTCATCTGCTAAATACCCAGGAGCGGAAAAAAAGACTTTTCAAAGATTAAATGCATTTTCACTATATAATCAATAGACCGGAATCCCCGACTATGGGGCCATAAAATTCACAATTTTGGAAGGGGTATTCTTGCTCATCATACAGCATCTATTGCTTAGTTAGTTTAATACCCATGCAGGAGCAGATAAAAAGATTTACAAAGAATTCATGTATTTTCACTACATAATCGATAGAGCCCAACCTAAACACCAGAACCCCCGACCCTGGGGCCATGAAATTCACAATTTTGGAAGAACCATTCTTGATTATCATTTCTATGTGAATTCGAAAATTCATTGGCATTGAAAGTATGAATGGTCAATATAAAAATATTGCTTTTTCTATAACCCATTTTATATGTGTTATTTCTATACACAATGCTTATAGCTCTAACGATTAAAAAATATACAGAGCATGAGACGAGGGAAAACCAAAAAATACATCATTATAGCGTATACAGAAATTTTTTTGTGTAATAGGTTTTGAAACTGATTAAGTACGCCACGTCATGCACTATTAGATAAAAACTTAACCTCATACACTGTGAAAAGAGCCCTAACAAAAATGTCTGGAACTTCGTTCTTGTGCTTAATTCTAATGTTTAGGTCATTGCAAGCAAATAGTGAAAAAAGGATTTTACTCAATGATCCGGACCTGATTCACTCCCAGGTTCAAGAAATTATGACGAAATATACCGAACTGACAACGAAGTATAACACTTTGCTGACCAAAACGAATGGTATGAATTTACGCATATTAAAACTGATATATCTATGTTTGAAGAATATAATAAAAGTGAAGATAACAAGTTGATATATCTCATTAATCCTGTAAAAAACAAAACAAAACCAGGATCCCTGGTAATTTAGGGTGTTAAATCAAGTGTCGAGGCGGAGAAACCACTCCCTGTAACATAATGCGTGATTGCAGAGAGTTCAAATGGAGAATAAGCGTATAAAACAATTGTTTGCAAGTACCAACTGGTATAAAAACAGTCAAAAACTCAAAATACCTCATTAGTACATGTAGCGTACGCTAACAAGGTCTTTATATTAAATGCACACCGCTAACAATTTTGTAAGCCTGTTTTTAGAAAATTCTGTATCATCCATTCACTTTCCAGTAGCCTACCTCATTTATAAAATTAATCGTTTTCTGTTCCTGTTCTTGTGTTTGGAATCAGTTTGGTGACGTAAACCTCAATTACATATTTCTTGTTTATATGTTACAGCTGGCGGAATATTTGTTCGATGGGGACGGAAAGTTTGTCCAGGAAATGACACTGAGCTTGTTTACTCTGGTATAAATTTAATCATACATTGTATCAATTATTAAATGGGTCTTTTGATGATTTCATTTTGAACATTGAGATCTCTAAACGTAAATATGTCGGAACTGGGGGAGGGGGACTGTGGGGGGGGAGTCTTAGCCCTCCTCCCACTTTTTTGACAAAAACAGTCATAATGTATATAGACACTGAAAATGAAGATTTATCTTTTTTTGTTGGTTTCCCCCCCCCCCACCCCCACCCCCGACTTTCAATTTTGAAGCGTCCGACGTCTATGATGTATCTTTTCATGTAACAAGTCAATGCAAAAATGTGTATCTGTGTAAAATACATGCAATTTTTTTTTTACCTATTCTTTAACAATAGAGTACAATAATTCGTGTATATGTAGCTCCAAATTAAGGTGTTTCGTGCCGTATGTTACTTTTTTTCTTTTGAACTTTCTCTCCTTTTCCTACATTCCATTCTAGGATTCGCTGGTGGTTCCTGGTACGACCATCCGGGAGCGGCTGCTGAATTTGTTTGCCTTCCTAGTGACCCCGACCTCACAACAAAATTTTCTTCAGGCCATGCCTATATGTATGGCTCAGAATACGACACAAATGAATTTGGCCCAGAAGTTGGCAATGATGTCCCTTGTCTAGTTTGCTGAAGCACTGTAGAATCTACTGTTTTAATCATTCCCGGAAAATCCTCCAGTTATGATGGCTGGAGTATGCAGTATCACGGAGATCTTGTGGCTGGTTCCTACGTTCAGAAAGCTGCCACCCAATATATATGTTTGGACGAGCACCCTCAGATCTTGACGGCGGGACAGGATGACCATGACGGGAAAGTATTTTGTCCAGTGAGAGCTGGTTGTGGTACTCTAGCTTGTCCTCCCTATCACAACGACAGATACCTTACGTGTGTTGTCTGCACTAAATAAATAGAAAGTAACAGCAATTACGTGTGTGACTTCTATTTTTAAAAATTAATTTTGCATATTACTCAAGTAACAAAAAGCATTAAAAAATACACAGCTTATAAATGTTATTTACCGGTAGATATGCACAATGGGATATGAATATATGTAAAGCACTGGTTAAGGGATCAGGGTGGGCTGAATCCTGCTGTCCCATTTACATCAAATGTTTATGGGCTTTAATTGTTATGCCATTATTATTTTCAGCGAATTTTCTACGTTATTACCGATCTTCCTCGATCATAACATTGAGCACATGACTGGTCGACAAGGGATACCCAATCCTCCATGACACCTCGTCTGGAAGCCATAAAACTCAGACTAGCTTACTTTTGAGCTCAGTCTAACTTTAACAAGAGGAATCAATAGTGAAAAAGTGAGACAGAGATAAGAGTTTGAGCTCGTCTAAATTTTATGATTCCCAGGCCCGATCCTAACTCTTATGCTATAGAGATTCATGTTTGCGTTACTAATGATTAACAATGTGTGAATGGACTTTTCAGCTCGAACTTCCTTATCTCAAAATTTTTAAAAATAAAACTTTGTTGAAATTTAAAAAAAAAATGATACATGTGTCAAAGGCTAAGGAGAAATTTTCATTTCAGACCGCTCACAATTATTTGACGCTTACGAGTAATAGCCACTTGGCCAGTAAAGATGGCACAGTAAATATTCAAAGTTGTTAAATTTATGATTCATCGGCATAGAATGGAACCACATTTTGGGGTCAAAGGATAAATATCCTCTTGCAACCTGTACACAAACAATACATGAAATAAATTATTATTTGAGGCATCGTGTATCTTTTTGATGTTGTTACTTTTATTAGGTCACCTGAGTAAACATTTTCAGCTTCTTCTCTCCAACCACTCCACCAATTTCAACCAAAGAACCACGAACGATAGTATTGTTCTCCCGCCTAGCTCCAAGTCAATTCTCAAAAGTTAACATATTCGAATGATTTCAAAATTTTTATAGATATTTATATGAATTTTCATAAAACGTTACTTTTTTGGGATACCAAAGAGAGATAACTCTATAATTATGGTAAAACTTGAAATTTTCACTATAGAAATCAATGGAAAACGGAAAATATTTTTAAAACATCTTTCCCCCCCGTGAAACAAAAATTCCTTTTTACAGGTAATATAGACTGTCATTTTGCAAATTTATGCCAAAGCTTTTTGTGTTTCACGGGGGGGAACATATATTTATAGACAAAAAACGAAAAAATGCTGATTTTTCACCAATTTTAAAGCTATTTACAACTAAATAATTGTATTTTATTAATTTATATATGTTTTATTTATTTGCGTAAAACATAAGAAAAGATATGAAATACATTTTATCATATTTAAGACTATTTCAAAATATGGTGATTCTTGAAATTTCGATTTCACTAGAAAATATCGTCTACCCCCCTTTTTTCGAGAGCTGAAATTAATGATAATTCACTATCTAGAGCTGGAATTAAAATGATTAATCAATTACCATAGAACTGTTCTTTGTATTAAACAAAGATTTAATGGCCAAATTGCCATTAAAATTGAATTTAAAGGGTGCAAAATGTAGGCGGGAATCAAGAGTTAGAGCACGTAGTTCTTTGGCATAAAGCATCTATGAGTGAAGGGGAACAAAATTTGTAAATTTCATGAACCCTGCCCCTCCCTCTGGAGCCTGAGGGGTGGAGTCAAAACCACCAGTATTATTGCAATCTTTAAAAATCCTCTTCTTCATTCTTGGACATCAATGAGTCAACCTGTTTGCATGATTGAAATAAGCATTGAGTCCTCTACCTAAATTGTGAAATTCATGGCCATGGGATCAGGGTTTCTAGTGCTAGGGTGGGTCTAAATAGATTATATAGTGAAAATGCATTAATCTTCTCTGCCTTTGGGCGTTAAATAAACTAAATAAGAACATAGTATATCGAATAATGCTGTCTCTTCCCAAATTGTGAATTTCATGGTCCCAGGATCAGGGGTTCTTAGGTGCTAGGGCGGGGCTAAACAAATTATATAGTGAAAACGCACTGTCCTTGAAAATGTTCTTCTTTGCTCCTAGGTGTTTAATAAACAAACCAAATACATAATTATAATTAATACATAATTATGATGAATCAGACTGCCTCTTACAAAATTGTGAATTTCAATGATATAGTGAAAATATATCATTTCTTTGAAAATCTTCTCTGCTCCTGGGTATCAAACAAACTATCAAAGTACATAGTCATTCCCTAAAAATAGAATACTATAGTTAACTATACTTTTAACTTTGACACTTTGAAAACTTTGGTTAACTATACTTATAATTTTGACACTTTGAATTACCATGGTTATCACTTTGACAATTTAAAAAACTTTATCGAAAACTCTGACACTTTGAAAAACTTTGGCGAAAAATTTGACACTCTGTAAAACTTTGACGAAAACTTTGACACTTTGAACAACTTTGGCGAAAAATTTGATACTTTCAAAAACTTTGGCACTTTGATTGATTGATTGATTGTGTATTGTTTAACGTCGAGAATTTTTCACTCATATGGAGACGTCACCGTATGCTGGTGAAGGGCTTCAAATTTTGACCTTTACTCGACACTCAGAGCCATTGAGCAGTGAGGGATCCTTATCGTGCCAACGCCTGCCGCTGATACGGGGCCTCGGCTTTTTAAGGTCTCATCCGAAAGACCCGCAACTTCACTTCAAAGTGCCGAGCGCATGGCGAAGGAACAGTTGCTACCAATTTTGTATATCGACTTAGGTAAGTCGCAGCCGAGATACAAACTCATGACCTTCCGATCACGGAGCGAGCGCTCTGCCGACTGAGCTACCGTGAACGGTTTGACACTTTGAAAAACTTTGTCGAAAACTTTGACACTTTGAAAAACTTTATCAAAAACTCTGATACTTTGAAAAACTTCATCAAAAAAGTTTCACACTTTGAAAAACTTTATCGAAAACTTTGATACTTTGGAGAAATTTTTACCTCTTTGAAAAAGTTTATCTAAAACTTTGACACTCTGAAAAAGTTAATCGAAAACTTTGACACTTTCAAAATCTTTATTGAAAACTTTAACACTTTCAAAAATTTTATCAAAAACTTTTATGCTTTGGAAAAACTTTGACTCTTTGAAAAAGCTTATCGAAAACTTTGACACTTTGAAAATGTTTACCAAAAACTTCGACACTTTCAAAAACTTTACTAAAATGTTGACACTTTCGGAATCTTTATCGGAAACTTTGATAAAATTTTGGTGAAAACTTTGCCATTTTAAAATATTTTATCGAAAACTTTAAAACTTTGAAAATTTTTATCGAAAACTTTGACACTTGATAAGTTTTGGCAAAAACTTTGACACTTTGAGTAACTTTATCAAAAACTCTGACACCTTGAAAAACTTAGGCGAAAACTTTGACACTTTGATTTACTATAATTAACTATATAATAGTTAACTATAGTTATGTTGAATAAGACTGCCTCTTCCGAAATTGTGAATTTCATGATCCAACGGTCAGGGGTTTCGTTGTAAGGTTGAGGCTCTAATGATTACGTAGTGAAAATACATTTATTCTTTAAAAAATCTTCTCTGCTCTTTTGCATTAAACCAGTGCCCTTTATACATAGGTATGATGAGGGAATATCTTCCAGATTTGTGAATTTTAGGGCTTTTTAGGAATTTTTAGGGTTTTAGTGTTGTGATGGGGCTTTACTCTAATGATTATATAGTGAAAACGCATGAATTCCTTGAAAATCTTTTCCTTTGCTCCTGGGTATTATGCCAGTGCTTAAAGTACATATTAGGGATGATGAAAGGTGCCTCTTCCAAAATTGTGAATTTCAGGGCCCCTTGGTCAGGGGTACGTGGGGTGAAGGTTACATTGTCTGAAAATAAATAATGCTTTGAAATCTGCTGTTTGGAATTAATCAACCATTTTTGATGAAGTAAAATTTATGATAAAGAACTTTATTCGGTAATAACCAATATTTGCCCCCCAAATCAAACTTTGATGGAGATATATTTAATTAAGTTCTTAAACAGGGGAGTATATGCTGACTTCAAAGCACTGAATATTTTCATAAGTAATGACGCCATATGTACGTAATGACGTCACAAACATGACGTAAATTTCAGTTTTTTATGAATTTTACAGATAAATGTACACATTTCGTCGATATTTTGAGTAAAAGTCACCGAGCGCATGTGTGTTCAGGATCAATATTTTGATATAATCTGTAGAATGATAATATCAATGAAATATGTCAATACTGTTCCTGAACAAACTTGCGCTCTATAAATTTTAAAGCTAAAATTGTTGAAATTTTGTCAATTTTGTCCTCTTTTTGAAAAAGGATATAAAATCGGACTAGTTTGTGACGTCATAAAAACAAAAATTGTGAATACACTGCTTTGACACTATAATATGTTCTGTTAATTTATCTTTCTCATACAATTTATTGAATTCAGCACACTTCAGGAAGTTTTCAAAATTTGACTTTTGTGGGGGCAAATATATGCAATATACCGCATATAGTTCTTTCCAGAATTTTGAAATATGTGCCCCCAGGGTCAGTGGTTCCTGTGGGGTGGGGTGCACAACTGGTTATAAAGTAGAAATGCATTTTTTCTTTGTTACTCTGATCTATTATTAAGTAACCAAAACAAGCAAGCTAAGTGCATAGTTACTATAAGCATTTGTGCCTCTTTTAAAATTCAATTGCC